>NC_069501.1:87505919-87720919 GCF_027579735.1 Bombina bombina
GATACCAATACCAAAGCTAAAGTACACAGATGAAGGGAGGGACAAGGCAGGAACTTAAATGGAAGGAAACACTGCCTGTAAAACCTTTCTCCCAAATATAGCCTCCGAAGAAGCAAAAGTATCAAATTTGCTAAATTTTGAAAAAGTATGAAGCGAAGACCAAGTCGCCGCCTTGCAAATCTGTTCAAAAGAAGCCTCATTTTTAAAGGCCCAAGTGGAAGCCACAGCTCTAGTGGAATGAGCTGTAATGCTTTCAGGAGGCTGCTGTCCAGCAGTCTCATAGGCTAAGTGGATTAAGCTTCTTAGCCAAAAAGAAGGAGAGGTTGCCGAAGCCTTTTGATCTCTCCTCTGTCCAGAGAAGACAACAAACCAAGCAGATGTTTGACGAAAATCTTCAGTAGCTTGTAAGTAAAAACTTTAAAGCACGGACCACGTCCAGATTGTGAAACACAAGGATGGAACAACAATCTCTTGATTGATATTCTTGTTAGATACCACCTTAGGTAAAAACCCAGATTTGGTACGCAGGACTACCTTATCCGTATGAAAAATCAGATAAGGAGAATCACATTGTAAGGCAGATAACTTGGAGACTCTACGAGCCGAGGAAATAGCTACCAAAAAAAGGACTTTCCAAGATAAAAGTTTGATATCTATGGAATGAAGAGGTTCAAACGGAACTTCTTGAAGAACCTTAAGAACCAAGTTTAAGCTCCATGGTGGAGCAACCGGTTTAAACACAGGCTTGATTCTAACTAAAGCCTGACAAAATGCCTGAACGTCTGGAACATCTGCCAGACGCTTAACTAGCTGACAATCCTTTTTCCAAACCTTCTTGGAGAAAAGATAATATCCTAGGAATCCTGACCTTACTCCATGAGTAACCCTTGGATTCACACCAATAAAGATATCTACGCCATACCTTATGGTAAATTTTCCTGGTGACAGGCTTTCGTGCCCGTATTAAGGTATCAATAACTGACTCTGAGAAGCCACGCTTTGATAAAATCAAGCGTTCAATCTCTAGGCAGTCAGCCGCAGAGAAATTAGATTTGGATGGTTGGAAGGACCCTGAAGTAGGAGGTCCTGTCTCAGAGGCAGAGACCATGGTGGAAAGGATGACATGTCCACTAGATCTGCATACTAGGTCCTGCGTGGCCACGCAGGTGCTATCAGAATCACTGATGCTCTCTCCTGCTTGATCTTGGCAATCAGTCGAGGGAGCAGAGGAAACGGTGGAAACACATAAGCCAGGTTGAAAGACCAGGGCGCTGCAAGAGCATCTATCAGTGTCGCCTTGGGATCCCTGGACCTGGATCTGTAACACGGAAGCTTGGCGTTCTGGCAAGACGCCATGAGATCCAGTTCTGGTTTGCCCAAACGATGAATCGGTTGTGCAAATACCTCCGGATGGAGTTCCCACTCTCCCGGATGAAAAGTCTGATGACTTAGAAAATCCGCCTCCCAGTGCTCTACACCTGGGATATGGATAGCTGATAGGTGGCATGAGTGAATCTCTGCCCAGCGAATTATTTTTGAACTTCTAACATCTCTAGGGAACTTCTTGTTCCCCCTTGATGGTTGATGTAAGCTACAGTCGTGATGTTGTCTGACTGAAATCTGATGTACCTCAGAGTTGCTAACTGAGGCCAAGCCTGAAGAGCCTTGAATATCGCTCTTAGTTCCAGAATATTTATTGGAAGGAGAGACTCCCGAGTCCACGATCCCTGAGCCTTCAGGGAGTTCCAGACTGCACCCCAACCTAGAAGGCTGGCATTTGTTGTTACAATTGTCCAATCTGGCCTGCGAAAGGTCATACCTTTGGACAGATGGACCCGAGATAGCTACCAAGGAAAAGAATCCCTGGTCTCTTGGTCCAGATTCAGTTGAGGGGACAAATCTGTAATCCCGCTCCACTGACTGAGCATGCATAGTTGCAGTGGTCTGAGATGTAAGCCTGCAAACGGCACTATGTCCATTGCCGCTACCATTAAGCCGATTACTTCCATACACTGAGCCACCGAAGGGCGCGGAATGGAATGAAGAACCCGGCAGGAATTTAGAAGCTTTGATAACCTGGACTCCGTCAGGTGAATTTTCTTTTCTATAGAATCTATCAGAGTCCCTAGAAAGGAAACTCTTGTGAGTGGGGATAGAACTCTTTTCCTCGTTAACTTTCCACCCATGCGTCCTCATAAATGCCAGTACTACGTCCGTATGAGACTTGGCAATTTGGAAGTTTGATGCCTGTATTAGGATGTCGTCTAAATAAGGGGCTACTGCTATGCCCCGCGGCCTTAGGACCGCCATAAGCGACCCTAGAACCTTTGTAAAGATTCTTGGGGCTGTAGCTAATCCAAAGGGAAGAGCTACAACTGGTAATGCCTGTCTTGAAAGGCAAACCTGAGAAACCGATGATGATCTTTGTGTATTGGAATGTGAAGATAAGCATCCTTTAGATCCACTGTAGTCATATATTGACCCTCCTGGATCAGTGGTAGGATGGTACGAATAGTTTCCATCTTGAACGACGGAACTTTGAGGAATTTGTTTAAGATCTTTAGATCCAAAATTGGTCTGAAGGTTCCCTCTTTTTTGAGAACCACAAACAGATTTGAGTAAAAACCCTGTTCCTGTTCACTCCCATAACTAGGAGGTCTAGTACACAGTGTAAGAATGCCTCTCTCTTTATCTGGTGTGCATATAATTGTGAAAGGTGAAATCTCCCTTTTGGGGGGGCAGCTTTGAAGTCCAGAAGATATCCCTGGGATATAATTTCCAACGCCCAGGGATCCTGAACATCTCTTGCCCACACCTGGGCAAAGAGTGAAAGTCTGCCCCCTACTAGATCCGTTACCGGATAAGGGGCCGTTCCTTCATGCTGTCTTAGAGGCAGCAGCAGGCTTTTTTGACCTGCTTACCTTTTTTCCAGGTCTGGTTTGGTCTCCAGACTGTCTTAGGTTGAGCAAAAGTTCCTCTTGTTTATTATTAGAGGAAGTTGATGCCGCACCTGCCTTGAAGTTTTGAAAGGCACGAAAATTAGACTGTTTGGCCCTAGATTTGGACCTGTCCTGAGGAAGGGCATGACCTTTTCCTCCAGTGATATCAGCAATAATCTCCTTCAAACCAGGCCCGAATAGGGTCTGCCCCTTGAAGGGAGTGTTAAGTAGCTTAGATTTTGAAGTCACGTCAGCTGACCATGATTTAAGCCATAGCGCTCTGCGCGCCTGTATAGCAAAACCAGAATTCTTAGCCGTTAGTTTAGTCAAATGAACAATGGCATCAGAAATAAAAGAATTTGCTAGCTTAAGTGCTCTAAGTTTGCCAAGTATGTCATCCAATGGAGTCGCTACCTGTAAAGCCTCTTCCAGAGACTCAAACCAGTACGCCGCAGCAGCAGTGACAGGGGCAATGCATGCAAGGGGCTGTAGGATAAAACCTTGTTGAATAAATATTTTCTTAAGGTAACCTAATTTTTTATCCATTGGATCTAAAAAAGCACAACTGTCCTCGACAGGGATAGTAGTACGCTTTGCTAGAGTAGAAACTGCTCCCTCCACCTTAGGGACTGTCTGCCATAAGTCCCGTGTGGTGGCGTCTATTGGAAACATTTTTCTAAAAATAGGAGGGGAAGAGAACGGCACACCTGGTCTATCCCATTCCTTATTAATAATTTTTGTAAACCTTTTAGGTATTGGAAAAACATCAGTACACACCGGCACTGCAAGTATTTATCCAGTCTACACAATTTCTCTGGCACTGCAATGGAATCACAGTCATTCAGAGCAGCTAAAACCTCTTTAAGCAACACACGGAGGTGTACAAGCTTAAATTTAAATGTAGAAATATTAGAATCAGGTATCTTCCCGAGTCATTAACATCACCCACTGACTGAAGCTCCCTTTCCTCAGCTTCTGCATATTGTGAGGCAGTATCAGACATGGTTCTTAAAGCGTCAGTATGCTCTGCATTTTGTCTCACCCAAGAGCTATCTCGCTTACCTCTAAGTTCAGGTAGCCTGGCTAATACCGCTGACAGTGTATTATCCATGACTGCCGCCATGTCTTGTAAAGTAAACGCTATGGGCGCCCTAGATGTACTTGGCGCCATTTGAGCGTGAGTCCCTTAAGCGGGAGTCAAAGGGTCTGACACGTGGGGAAAGTTAGTCGGCATAACTTCCCCCTCGTCAGATTCCTCTGGTGATAAAAAATTTTAAAAGACAGAAAATGATCTTTATTGCCTAAAATGAAATCAGTACATTTGGTACACATTCTAAGAGGGGGTTCCACCATGGCTTTTAAACATAATGAACAAGGAGTTTCTTCTATGTCAGACATGTTTATACAGACTAGCAATGAGACTAGAAAGCTTGGAAAACACTTTAAATCAAGTTAACAAGCAAATATAAAAAATGGTACTGTGCCTTTAAGAGAAACAAATTTTGTCAGAATTTGAAAAACAGTGAAAAACAGTGAAAAAATGCACTAAATCAAACGAAATTTTTACAGTGTATGTAATAGACTAGCAGAGCATTGCACCCACTTGCAAATGGATGATTAACCCCTTAGTTCAAAAAACGGATCAAAAAAACAAAATAGACGTTTTTTAACCAACAGCCACAGCAAGCTGTAGCCCTACCTTCCCCAATAAACGACTTTGGAAATCATTTGGGCCCTTTGGAGATGTCCTATAGCATTCAGAGGGCCTTTGAGGGAATCTGGATGTCTGAGTTTGTAATTTTAACTGCACAAAAAAACGTTAAAATAGGCCCCTCCCACTCATAGTAACACAGTGGAAGCCTCAGGAAACTGTTTCTAGGCAAAATTTAAGCCAGCCATGTGGAAAAAACTAGGCCCCAATAAAGTTTTATCACCAAAGTATATATAAAAACGATTAAACATGCCAGCAAACGTTTTATATTGTAAATATCATAAGGGTATTACCCCTGGGAGTAAGCATGATACCAGTCGTTATTAAATCACTGTATTCAGGCTTAACTTACATTAATCCGGTATCAGCAGCATTTTCTAGTGTTTTCCATCTCTAGAAAAAATTATAACTGCACATACCTAATAGCAGAATAAACTGCACGCCATTCTCTCGCTGAAGTTTTACCTCATCTGTGTAATCCCCTCAGACATATGTGAGAACAGCAATGGATCTTAGTTACAACCTGCTAAGATCATAGAAACCTCAGGCAGATTATTCTTCTATTTACTGCCTGAGATAAAATAGCACTCCGGTACTATTTAAAAATAAACTTTTGATTGAAGAAAATAAACTAGCTATATTTAACCACTCTCTCTTACGACCTCCTTGCTTGTTGAGAGTTGCAAGAGAATAACTGGCTATGACAGTTAGGGGAGGAGCTATATTGCAGCTCTGCTGTGGGTTTCCTCTTGCAACTTCCTGTTGGGAATGAGAATATCCGTGGACTGGATACACCTTACAAGAGAAAGTATTTCATTCATATGCATTTTCCCAAAAAATGAAACTGACAGTCTGAAAGAAGGAAAATAAACTGATTGACCTGAATCATGGCAAATATAAGTATAAAACATATTAAAAACATATATTTAGAACTTTACATATAAAGTATATATAGCTTAGAGTGTCATGAATAGAAATAAGACTTATTTACCCTAAGACACTCATCTACATATAGTAGATAGCCAAACCAGTACTGAAACGAGAATCAGTAGAGGTAATGGTATATAAGAGTATATTGTCGATCTGAAAAGGAAGGTAGTAGAAGAAATCTCTACGACCGATAACAGAGAACCTATGAAATAGATCCCCTAGAGGAATATTGGTATTCAAATAGGCAATACTCTCTTCACATCCCTCTGACATTCACTGCACTCTGAGAGGAAAATCGGGCTTCAGCCTGCTGCGAAGCGCATATCAACGTAGAAATCTAGCACAAACTTACTTCACCACCTCCATGGGAGGCAAAGTTTGTAAAACTGAATTGTGGGTGTGGTGAGGGGTGTATTTATAGGCATTTTGAGGTTTGGGAAACTTTGCCCCTCCTGGTAGGAATGTATATCCCATACGTCACTAGCTCATGGACTCTTGCCAATTACATGAAAGAAATGGGTTTTATGTCCCTTTAAAGTCAAAACTTTCATTTACAATGTAAATAAAGGTTTTATTTATTGTTACTCTTGTACATTGTATCATCTTCCTTAAAGGTAGTGCATTGCTTTTCTAAATAATATTTTAGCAGGGGTCGACAAATCTGTTTAAAATTTAGGATCCGTTAAAACTTTTAGGACCCAGACAGTGGTAATTCTATATAGATATATGGAGAATAACCAAAAAAATTAGGAGCCAGCAGTAAAATTCTAGGAGCCAGTGGCTCCCTGGCTCCTGGGTTTGTCAAGCCCTGTTTTAATGTCTACGTTAGGGGGAGCCGATATAGAGTTTATGGAACCAAAGGGGTGGTGGCCAGAAAAGGTTTGAGAACCACTTTTGTAAACTTAGCACTGCTACTTTACAGTGTTCCCTTTGTTATATACTGATCTGTGAATACACTCACAGGGGTCACATTCTATTAGTGAGAGAGTGTAAGATGTTAGCGTTATACATATATTAGTTATTCTCCCAACTACCTATACAAATAAAGCATAGATCCCATCACAGAACATTTGTCGGACCTTTAAATGTCTTGATAAAAGATGTCCCTGAAAGTAGTTTCTAAAGTAGTACACACACAAAAGGTTTTCTGTAAGCATTAATTCCTCAATAAAGAGACAGAGTTGATTCACAATTTTAGATCTTTACACTCCCTGAGCCTAAGTTAGATGATTTATAACTTTTTTTTAATTATTATTTGTACCGCTGTACATCTGTTGCTCACATCTTAAAGGGATAGGAAAGTCAAAAAGAAACTTGCATGATTCAGATAGAATGTGTAATTTAAAGACACTTAAATTCCCTATTTTCAAATGTAATTTGTTCTCTTGGTATCCCTTGTTGAAAAAGAATACGCACATATCCTACACTAGTGGGAGTTAGCCAATCACAAGAGACAAATGTGTGCAGGCACCAATCAGCAGCTAACTAGATGTGTTCAGCTAACTTCCAGTAGTGCAACGCTTTTCCTTCAGCATAGGATAACATAATTTATGTAAGAACTTACCTGATAAATTCATTTCTTTCATATTAGCAAGAGTCCATGAGCTAGTGACGTATGGGATATACATTCCTACCAGGAGGGGCAAAGTTTCCCAAACCTTAAAATGCCTATAAATACACCCCTCACCACACCCACAATTCAGTTTAACGAATAGCCAATAAGTGGGGTGATAAAAAAGGAGCGAAAGCATCAAAAAAATAAGGAATTGGAATAAATGTGCTTTATACAAAAAATCATAACCACCACAAAAAAGGGTGGGCCTCATGGACTCTTGCTAATATGAAAGAAATTAATTTATCAGGTAAGTTCTTACATAAATTATGTTTTCTTTCATGTAATTAGCAAGAGTCCATGAGCTAGTGACGTATGACGTATAATAAATACCCAAGATGTGGAACTTCCACGCAAGAGTCACTAGAGAGGGAGGGATAAAATAAAGACAGCCAACTCCGCTGAAAAATTAATCCACTACCCAAATCAAAAACGTTTCAATTTTTATAATGAAAAAAACTGAAAATATAAGCAGAAGAATCAAACTGAAACAGCTGCCTGAAGTACCATTCTACCAAAACTGCTTCTAAAGAAGAGAAAACATCAAAATGGTAGAACATAGTAAAAGTATGCAAAGAAGACCAAGCCATTGCTTTGCAAATCTGATCAACAGAAGCTTCATTCTTAAAAAGCCCAGGAAGCAGAAACTTACCTAGTAGAATGAGCCATAATCCTCCGAGGCGGGAATCCACCCGACTCCAAATAAGCATGATGAATCAAAAGTTTAAGCAAGATGCCAAATAAATGGCAGAAGCCTTTTGACCTTCCTAACACCAGAAAAGATAACAAATAGACTAGAAGACTATCTGAAATCTGAATAGCTTCAACATAAGATTTCAAAACTCTTACCATATCCAAAGAATGTAAGAATCTTACCAAATAAGTCTTAGGAAAAGACAATAATTCCTCCCTAATGTTGATAGAAATCACAACTTTAGGTAAAAATTGAAATGAGGATAGCAAAAACCACCTTATCCTGATGAAAAAAATCAGAAAAAGGAGACTCACAAGAAAGAACAGATAATTAAAAATTGTTCTAGCTGAAGAGATGTCTAAAAAGAACAATACTTTCCATGAAAGTAAATAATGTCTAGAGAAAACATATGCTCAAATAGAAGAGCCTGTAAAGCCTTTAGAACCAAATTAAAACTCCAAGGAGGAGAAATTGGCTTAATGACAGGTTTGATAAGAACCAAAGCCTGAACAAAATAATGAATAACAGGAAGGAACACTGCCTTACCCTGATGAAAAATCAGAAAAGGAGATCCACAAGAAAGAGCAGAAAGCTCAGAAACTCTTCTAGCAGAAGAGATAACCAAAAGGAACAATACTTTCCAAGAAAGTAATTTTAATGTCCAGAGAACGCAAAGGTTCAAACGGAGGAGCCTGTAAAGCCCTCAGTACCAATTGAGACTCCAAGGAGGAGATATTGACTAAATGACAGGCTTGATACAAACCAAAGCCTGTACAAAACAATGAATATCAGAATGAATAGCAATCTTTCTGTGAAAAAGAACAAAAAGAGTAGAGATTTGTCCTTTCAAATAACTTGCAGACAAAACCAACCTGAAAAATTGTAAAATACTAGGAATTCTAAAAGAAGGCCAAAAGAATTTATGAGAAGAACACCAAGAAATGAAAGTCTTCCAAACTCGATAATAAATCTTTCTAGAGACAGATTTACAAACCTGTAACATAGTATTAATCACTGAGTCAGAGAAACCTCTATGACTAAGAATCAAACGTTCAATCTCCATATCTTCAAATTAAATTATTTGAGATCCTGATGGAAAAATGGGCCTTGAGATAAAAGGTCTGGTCTTAACGGAAATGTCCAAGGTTGGCAACTGGCCATCCGAATGAGATCCGCATACCAAAACCTGTGAGGCCATGCTGGAATCACCAGCAGAACAGAGATAATCCGCTTCCCAAACGTCTATACCTGGGAAAAGGACCCCAGAATTTAGATAGGAGCTGGATTTAGCCCAAGCAAATATCTGAGATACTTGTCACAGTCTAAAGACTGATAGTCACACCCTGATGATTGACATACACCACAGATGTGATAATGTCTGAAAAAAACAATAAACGTCTCTTCTTCAAAAGAAACCAACTGAAGAACTCTGGGAATGCACGGAGTTCCAAAATATCAAATGGTAATCTCGCCTCCTGAGATTTCCAAACCACTTGTGCTGACAGAGAACCTCAGACAGCCTCCCAACCTAAAAGACTCGCATCTATAGAGATCATGGTCCAGGTTGAAAGAATCAAAGAGACCTGTAGAACTAAATGATGGTGATCTTAACCACCGAATCAAAGATAGATAAACATAGAATTCGAAGATTTAAAAAGTGAAATCCTAGAATCCCTGCACCATCATGCAGCATAAAAAAATGGAAAGGTTTTCAATGAAAATGAGCAAAGGGAAATGAATCCAATGCTGCAGCCATAAGACCTAAATTTCCATGCATATATAGCAACTGAAGGAAATAATAGAGACTGAAGGTACCGACAGACGGAACCCAATAAGAAAAAAATCACTTATCTGTTAGAGACTAAGGCAGTGACATAATCTATCTGGAAACCTAAAAAGGTGACCCTTGTGTGAGGAATCAAGAGCTTTTGATAAAAAGATCCTCTAACCATGTCTTGAAAAAACAAAATTGAATCATATGAGATTCCGTAGTCTCAGAAAATAAAAATAATCTGAATGAAAACAGAAATGAAGATATGCATCTATTGTATCTAATGAAAACAAATAATGCTATCACTGACCAAGAAAAGTCAGAATAGACCATATAAATACCAATCTAAAAGATGGTACATTTAAATAATAAAAAGATTTTCTATCTTTGGAACAATGAATAGTTTGAATAAAACCCCAAAACCCAGATCCTAAAAATGGAACTGGAATAAATACCCCAGAAGATTCCAGATCTGAGCAGCGCTTGATCCTCAACAGGTGATCAACCGCACTTCAACATTACCCAAAATATATGGGACTGAAACACATTAAGGAAAGTGTTAGCCTTACTGGAATAGCTGGAATATAATAGAGAGAAAAAGACTTCTCACACTTCAAATTTTATTTTGTACCCAAAATCTAAGAATTTTGGACCGAATAGAACCAAAAAAACTTCTAAATAAAGACATGTTACTTGGGTAAGAATTTAGAATTTTGTTCTTTAGTAAGAACAACCAAACTAAAATAAGCTTAAAGTTTTAGTCTAAGAACTTAATCTTGAAGACCAGAGTAACAGTTAAGAATTGAATCCAATATGAATCAAATAATTGATTATCTTGGAAAAAAAGAAATAAGGATTTTTTAGAAATCACAAAATTTCTTCTAGCTAAAAACAGCTAAAGACATAGATTAAACCTCATTTGTGAAAATATTCAATAAAAATGAAGAAACAAATAAAATTATTAGCATGTTAATCCAGTTAAGGGACCAGAACACACCGGACTTGCATAAACAAAAATGCAAGACAACAAGACAAATGCAACAGCACCCAGTCTGAACCTCAAATGAGCAGTAGACTTTGTCCCTTAACAATGCTAAATAATACATAATCTGATACTTGATCTTTAAAGTAAACAGAAAAAATGGAGCAAAAGTAACATCATCCAAATAAATTACAGGTCCAAGAAAAGTACCTGAAAATATTTTTTTTCCCTTAAATAGGATACAACCATTTAAAAAGAAAATAAATACTATTTTGCTATAGAAACAATAGCATAATTTAGCAGGAGTAGAGATAGCCCCATTAAATTGGAGAACCCTCAAAATTGAATTTAACTGCCGGCAAAGAATATAATTTAAAACCTTTGAAGAAAATTGTCAGCCTATTCCATTCCCTAGTATGAAGGAATGGAAAAAAACATCTGAAGACACAGAAGATAAAATAAGCAGAAATAAAATGTTAGCTAGTTTTGAAAAAGAACTAGTTACCTCAATATCCAAAATAATCAACACCTTTTCAACAAAAAACAAATGTACTCTAATAAAAAATAAAAAACATAATTTATGTAAGAACTTACCTGATAAATTCATTTCTTTCATATTAGCAAGAGTCCATGAGCTAGTGACGTATGGGATATACATTCCTACCAGGAGGGGCAAAGTTTCCCAAACCTCAAAATGCCTATAAATACACCCCTCACCACACCCACAAATCAGTTTAACGAATAGCCAAGAAGTGGGGTGATAAGAAAAAAGTACGAAAGCATAAAAAATAAGGAATTGGAATAATTGTGCTTTATACAAAAAAAGCATAACCACCTCAAAAAGGGTGGGCCTCATGGACTCTTGCTAATATGAAAGAAATGAATTTATCAGGTAAGTCCATGAGCTAGTGACGTATGGGATAATGAATACCCAAGATGTGGATCTTCCACGCAAGAGTCACTAGAGAGGGAGGGATAAAATAAACCCAGCCAATTCCGCTGAAAAATAATCCACACCCCAAAACAAAGTTTAAATCTTATAATGAAAAAAACTGAAATTATAAGCAGAAGAATCAAACTGAAACAGCTGCCTGAAGTACTTTTCTACCAAAGACTGCTTCAGAAGAAGAAAACACATCAAAATGGTAGAATTTAGTAAAAGTATGCAAAGAAGACCAAGATGCTGCTTTGCAAATCTGATCAACCGAAGCTTCATTCCTAAATGCCCAGGAAGTAGAGACTGACCTAGTCGAATGAGCTGTAATCCTTTGAGGCGGAGTTCTACCCGACTCAACATAAGCATTATGAATCAAAGACTTTAACCAAGATGCCAAAGAAATGGCAGAAGCATTCTGACCTTTCCTAGAACCAGAAAAGATAACAAATAGACTAGAAGTCTTTCGGAAATCTTTAGTAGCTTCAACATAATATTTCAAAGCTCTAACTACATCCAAAGAATGCAACGATCTTTCCTTAGAGTTCTTAGGATTAGGACACAATGAAGGAACCACAATTTCTCTACTAATGTTGTTAGAATTCACAACCTTAGGTAAAAATTTAAATGAAGTTCGCAACACCGCCTTATCCTGATGAAAAATCAGAAAAGGAGACTCACAAGAAAGAGCAGATAATTCAGAAACTCTTCTAGCAGAAGAGATGGCCAAAAGAAACAAAAAACTTTCCAAGAAAGTAATTTAATATCCAGCGAATGCATAGGTTCAAACGGAGGAGATTGAAGAGCCCCCAGAACCAAATTCAAACTCCAAGGAGGAGAAATTGACTTAATGACAGGTTTTATACGAACCAAAGCCTGTACAAAACAATGAATATCAGGAAGACTAGCAATCTTTCTTTTGAAAAAGAACAGAAAGAGCAGAGATTTGTCCTTTCAAGGAACTTGCAGACAAACCTTTATCCAAACCATCCTGAAGAAACTGTAAAATTCTAGGAGTTCTAAAAGAATGCCAAGAAAAATGATGAGAAGAACACCAAGAAATGTAAGCCTTCCAGACTCGATAATATATCTTCCTAGATACAGATTTACGAGCCTGTAACATAGTATTAATTACAGAGTCAGAGAAACCTCTATGACTGAGAATCAAGCGTTCAATCTCCATACCTTCAAATTTAAGGATTTGAGATCCTGATGGAAAAAAGGACCTTGCGATAGAAGGTCTGGTCTTAACGGAAGAGTCCACGGTTGGCAAGTAGCCATCCGTACAAGATCCGCATACCAAAACCTGTGAGGCCATGCTGGAGCCACCAGCAGAACAAAAGAACGCTCCTTTAGAATCTTGGAAATCACTCTTGGAAGAAGAACTAGAGGCGGAAAGATATAGGCAGGATGATACTTCCAAGGAAGTGACAATGCATCCACTGCTTCCGCCTGAGGATCCCTGGATCTGGACAGATACCTGGGAAGCTACTTGTTTAGATGGGAAGCCATCAGATCTATTTCTGGAAGTCCCCACATTTGAACAATCTGACGAAATACCTCTGGGTGAAGAGACCATTCGCCCGGATGTAATGTTTGGCGACTGAGATAATCCGCTTCCCAATTGTCTATACCTGGGATATGAACCGCAGAAATTAGACAGGAGTTGGATTCCGCCCATACAAGTATTCGAGATACTTCTTTCATAGCCAGAGGACTGTGATTCCCTCCTTGATGATTGACATAAGCCACGGTTGTGACATTGTCTGTCTGAAAACAAATGAACGACTCTCTCTTTAGAAGAGGCCACGACTGAAGAGCTCTGAAAATCGCACGGAGTTCCAAAATGTTGATTGGTAATCTCGCCTCCTGAGATTCCCAAACCCCTTGTGCTGTCAGAGACCCCCATACAGCTCCCCAACCTGTCAGACTTGCATCTGTTGAAATCACAGTCCAGGTCGGAAGAACAAAAGAAGCCCCCTGAACTAAACGAAGGTGGTCTGTCCACCACGTCAGAGTGTGTCGTACAATCGGTTTTAAAGATATTAATTGTGATATCTTTGTATAATCCCTGCACCACTGGTTCAGCATACAGAGCTGAAGAGGTCGCATGTGAAAACGAGCAAAGGGGATCGCGTCCGATGCAGCAGTCATAAGACCTAGAATTCCCATGTATAAGGCTACCGAAGGGAATGATTGAGACTGAAGGTTTCGACAAGCTGAAACCAATTTCAGACGTCTCTTGTCCGTCAGCGATAGAGTCATGGACACTGAATCTATCTGGAAACCTAAAGAGGTTACCCTTGTCTGAGGAATCAACAAACTCTTTGGTAAATTGATCCTCCAACCATGTTCTCGAAGAAACGATACAAGTCGATTCGTATGAGATTCTGCTAAATGTGAAGACTGAGCAAGTACCAAGATATCGTCCAAATAAGGAAATACCACAATACCCTGTTCTCTGATTACAGATAGAAGGGCACAGAGAACCTTTGTAAAAATCCTTGGAGCTGTTGCTAGGTCAAACGGCAGAGCCACAAACTGGTAATGCTTGTCTAGAAAAGAGAATCTCAGAAACTGATAGTGATCTGGATGAATCGGAATATGCAGATATGCATCCTGTAAATCTATTGTGGACATATAATGCCCTTGCTGAACAAAAGGCAGAATAGTCCTTATAGTTACCATTTTGAATGTTGGAATCCATACATAGCGATTCAATATTTTTAAATCCAGAACTGGTCTGAAGGAATTCTCCTTCTTTGGTACAATGAAGAGATTTGAGTAAAACCCCAGACCCTGTTCCAAAACTGGAACTGGCACAATTACTCCAGCCAACTCTAGATCTGAAACACATTTCAGAAATGCTTGAGCCTTCACTGGATTTATTGGGACACGGGAAAGAAAAAATCTTTTTGCAGGAGGCCTTATCTTGAAGCCTATTCTGTACCCTTGTGAAACAATATTTTGAATCCAAAGATTGTGAATCGAATTGATCCAAATTTCTTTGAAAAATCGTAATCTGCCCCCTACCAGCTGGGCTGGAATGAGGGCCGCACCTTCATGTGGACTTGGGAGCTGGCTTTGGCTTTCTAAAAGGCTTGGATTTATTCCAGATTGGAGATGGTTTCCAAACTGATACCGCTCCTGTAGGGGAAGGATCAGGTTTTTGTTCCTAATTGTGACGAAAGGAACGAAAACGATTAGCAGACCTAAATTTACCCTTAGATCTTTTATCCTGTGGTAAAAAAGTTCCTTTCCCCCAGTAACAGTTGAAATAATAGAATCCAACTGTGAACCAAACAATTTATTACCTTGGAAAGAAAGGGAAAGGAAAGTTGACTTAGAAGACATATCAGCATTCCAAGTTTTAAGCCATAAAGCTCTTCTAGCTAAAGACATATACCTGACACCAACCCTAATGATATCAAAGATGGCATCACAAATAAAGTTATTAGCATGTTGAAGATTAACAATGCTATGAGTATTATGATCTGTTACATGTTGTGCTAAAGCTTCCAACCAGAAAGTTGAAGCTGCAGCAACATCCGCCAAAGATATAGCAGGTCTAAGAAGATTACCTGAACATAAGTAAGCTTTTCTTAGAAAGGATTAAATTTTCCTATCTAAAGGATCCTTAAAGGAAGTACTATCTGCCGTAGGAATAGTAGTACGTTTAGCAAGAGTAGAGATAGCCCCATCAACCTTAGGGATTTTGACCCAAAACTCTAATCTGTCAGATGGCACAGGATTAGGATTATTTTAATTTATTTTAACTTATTTCAGTAAAGTTTAATACTTTTTTATCTCAAACACTTGCTACTGTGTTTTATTCTGATTTTCATTGGCCCACTGGACCTTTGCTTTTGCTGCCTGCATCCTGTGGAAGCCTTGCTACAGTCTGTTGGGTGACTACATTGATCCCTTCCTGTCTGATTAGCATCAATGGAGATGCTTTACTTTTTGTGAGTATATATCTTACCATACATACTACTGCTCCTGGTATAAGACTGTACTAGGCCATATAGGCACCCTTGTGTCCTCTTGTGTTTTACTACAGATTATCCTTCTTCACCCTAAGAGGTCGGTCTGCTGGGTGACTGTTATAGATCCCAGACTTTTCCCATTGCACTAATTGGAGTGCTTCCAAGATTGTGAGTCTAATGTAATACAATCTGATAGTTTAACTCTGTGGATCAAACAATACTGGGCCATGTGGCGCATCTGTCTTTTCTTCTGTTTACAGGATATAATTGCTTAAACCGTTTAGAAGGAGTAAATGAATTACCCAAATTATTCCATTCCCTGGAAATTACTTCAGAAATAGCATCAGGGACGGGAAAAACCTCCGGAATAACTACAGGAGGTTTAAAAACCGTATTCAAACGTTTAGATTTAGTATCAAGAGGACCAGATTCCTCTATTTCTAATGTAATTAAGACTTCTTTAAGTAAAGAGCGAATAAATTCCATTTTAAATAAATATGAAGATTTATCAGTATCAACCTCTGAAACAGAATTCTCTGAACCAGAAAAATCATTATCAGAAACAGAATCAGAATGATGATGTTCATTTAAAAATTCATCTGAAAAATGAGAAGTTTTAAAAGACCTTTTACGTTTACTGGAAGGAGGAATAACAGACATAGCCTTCTTAATAGATTTAGAAACAAAATCTCTTATGTTAACAGGAACACCCTGAATATTAGATGTTGATGGAACAGCAACAGGTAATGGAACATTACTAAAGGAAATATTATCTGCATTAACAAGTTTGTCATGACATTCATTACAAACAACAGCCGGAGGAACAGTTACCACAAGTTTACAACAAATACACTTAACTTTGGTAGATCCAGCATCAGGCAGCAATTTTCCAGAAGTATCTTCTGATTCAGGGTCAATCTGAGACATCTTGCAATATGTAATAGAAAAAACAACATGTAAAGCAAAATTGATCAAATTCCTTAAATGAGTTTCAGGAATGGGAAAAAATGCCAATGAACAAGCTTCTAGCAACCAGAAGCAAATAAACAATGAGACTTAAATAATGTGGAGACAATAATGACGCCCATATTTTTTAGCGCCAAAAAAGACGCCCACATTATTTGGTGCCTAAATGCTTTAAGCACCAAAAATGACGCCACATCTGGTGACGCCGACATTTTTGGCGCAAAAACGTCAAAAAAACATAATTTATGTAAGAACTTACCTGATAAATTCATTTCTTTCATATTAGCAAGAGTCCATGAGCTAGTGACGTATGGGACATACATTCCTACCAGGAGGGGCAAAGTTTCCCAAACCTCAAAATGCCCACAAATACACCCCTCACCACACCCACAAATCAGCTTAACGCATAGCCAAGAAGTGGGGTGATAAGACAAAAGTGCGAAAGCATAAAAAATAAGGAATTGGAATAATTGTGCTTTATACAAAAAAAATCATAACCACCACAAAAAAAAAGGGTGGGCCTCATGGACTCTTGCCAATATGAAAGAAATTAATTTATCAGGTAAATTCTTACATAAATTATGTTTTCTTTCATGTAATTAGCAAGAGTCCATGAGCTAGTGACGTATGGGATAATGAATACCCAAGATGTGGATCTTCCACGCAAGAGTCACTAGAGAGGGAGGGATAAAATAAAGACAGCCAATTCCGCTGAAAATAATCCACACCCAAAATAAAGTTTAAATCTTATAATGAAAAAAACTGAAATTATAAGCAGAAGAATCATACTGAAACAGCTGCCTGAAGTACTTTTCTACCAAAAACTGCTTCAGAAGAAGAAAACACATCAAAATGGTAGAATTTTGTAAAAGTATGCAAAGAAGACCAAGTTGCTGCTTTGCAAATCTGATCAACCGAAGCTTCATTCCTAAACGCCCAGGAAGTAGAAACTAACCTAGTAGAATGAGCTGTAATCCTTTGAGGCGGAGTTTTTACCCGACTCGACATAAGCATGATGAATCAAAGACTTCAACCAAGACGCCAAAGAAATGGCAGAGGCCTTCTGACCATTCCTAGAACCGGAAAGATAACAAATAGACTAGAAGTCTTTCGGAAATTTTTAGTAGCTTCAACATAATATTTCAAAGCTCTAACTACATCCAAAGAATGCAACGATCTTTTCTTAGGATTCTTAGGATTAGGACACAATGAAGGAACCACAATTTCTCTACTAATGTTGTTAGAATTCACAACCTTAGTAAAAATTGAAAAGAAGTTCGCAACATCGCCTTATCCTGATGAAAAATCAGAAAAGGAGACTCACAAGAAGGAGCAGATAAATCAGAAACTCTTCTAGCAGAAGAGATGGCCAAAAGAAACAAAACTTTCCAAGAAAGTAATTTAATGTCCAGCGAATGTATAGGTTCAAACGGAGGAGCTTGAAGAGCCCCCAGAACCAAATTCAAACTCCAAGGAGGAGAAATTGACTTAATAACAAGTTTTATACGAACCAAAGCTTGTACAAAACAATGAATAACAGGAAGACTAGTAATCTTTCTGTGAAAAAGAACAGAAAGAGCAGAGATTTGTCCTTCAAGGAACTTGCAGACAAACCTTAATCCAAACCATCCCGAAGAAACTGTAAAATTCTAGGAATTCTAAAAGAATGCCAAGAAAAATGATGAGAAAAACACCAAGAAATGTAAACCTTCCAGACTCGATAATATATCTTCCTAGATACAGATTTACGAGCCTGTAACATAGTATTAATCAGAGAGTCAGAGAAACCTCTATGACTGAGAATCTCAATCCCTATACCTTCAAATTTAAGGATTTGAGATCCTGATGGAAAAAAGGACCTTGTGATAGAAGGTCTGGTCTTAACGGAAGAGTCCACGGTTGGCAAGTGGCCATCCGGACAAGATCCGCATACCAAAACCTGTGAGGCCATGCTGGAGCCACCAGCAGAACAGACGAGCACCCCTTAGAATCTTGGAAATTACTCTTGGAAGAAGAACTAGAGGTGGAAAGATATAGGCAGGATGATACTTCCAAGGAAGTGACAATGCATCCACTGCCTCCGCCTGAGGATCCCTGGATCTGGACAGAAACCTGGGAAGCTTCTTGTTTAGATGAGAAGCCATCAGATCTATTTCTGGAAGTCCCCACATTTGAACAATCTGAAGAAATACCTCTGGGTGAAGAGACCATTCGCCCAGATGTAACGTTTGGTGACTGAGATAATCCGCTTCCCAACTGTCTATACCTGGGATATGAACCGCAGAAATTAGACAGGAGCTGGATTCCGCCCAAACCAGAATTTGAGATACTTCTTTCATAGCCAGAGGACTGTGAGTCCCTCCTTGATGATTGACATATGCCACAGTTGTGACATTGTCCGTCTGAAAACAAATGAACGACTCTCTCTTTAGAAGAGGCCATGACTGAAGAGCTCTGAAAATTGCACGCAGTTCCAAAATATTGATTGGTAATCTCACCTCCTGAGATTCCCAAAACCCTTGTGCTGTCAGAGACCCCCAAACAGCTCCCCAACCTGTCAGACTTGCATCTGTTGAAATCTCAGTCCAGGTTGGAAGAACAAAAGAAGCCCCCTGAATTAAACGATGGTGGTCTGTCCACCACGTCAGAAAGTGTCGAACAATCGGTTTTAAAGATATTAATTGAGATATCTTTGTATAATCCCTGCACCACTGGTTCAGCATACAGAGCTGAAGAGGTCACATGTGAAAACAAGCAAAGGGAACCGCGTCCAATGCAGCAGTCATAAGACCTAGAATTTCCATGCATAAGGCTACCGAAGGGAAAGATTGAGACTGAAGGTTTCGACAAGCTGAAACCAATTTCAGACGTCTCTTGTCAGTCAGAGACAGAGTCAAGGACACTGACTCTATCAGGAAACCTAAAAAGGTTACCCTTGTCTGAGGAATGAACGAACTTTTTGGTAAATTGATCCTCCAACCATATTCTAGAAGAAACAACACTCATAAAAGACTGGAAAGGTTCTTTCTAGTGAAAATGAGCAAAGGGAATTGAATCCAATGCTGTGGCCATAAGACCTAAAACTTCTATGCATATATAGCAACTGAAGGAAATAATAGAGACTAAAGGTACCGACAGACGGAACCCAATAGAATTATTCCTTGTCTGATAGAGACAAAGACAGTGACACAAACTTTCTGGAAACCTAAAAAAGGTGACCCTTGTGTGAGGAATCAAGAGCTTTCGAAAAAAAGATCCTCTAACTATGTCCTGAAGAGCAAGTGAATCATATAAGATTCCGCATCCTCAGAAAATAATCTGAATGAAAACAGAAAAATGAAAATATGCATTTATTGTATCTAATGAAAACAAATAATGCTAACAATGACCATAAAAAGGCAAAATAGTTTGAATAAAACTCCAAACCCGGTTCCTAAAAAGGAACTGGAAGAAATACCCCATAAGATTCCAGGTCTGAGCAGTGCTTGAACCCCATGGGTGCCCAGCCATGCTTCAACAGTACCCAAAATATATAGGACAGAAACACACTTAAAGAAAGTGTTAGCCTTACTGGAATAAAATCAAAGAAATTTTGACAAAATAGAACCAAATAAATTTCAAGGAAGTCTTAACCTGCCCCTTACCAGCCAAGCTGGAATACGGCACGTACATCGCAATATTAGGGAGCTGATTTCGAACCCCAATTATAAACATGTTACTTGAGAAAGAACTCAGGAATTCGTTCCTTAATAAGAACAACTAAACTAGTATAAGCTTAAAGTTTTAGTCTTAGAACTCAATCTTGAAGCCCAGAGTAACAGTTAAGAATTGAATCCAATTATAAAACAAATAATTGATTATCTTAGAACAAAATTCTTCTAGCTAAAATAGCTAAAGACATAGATTGAGCCTCATTTGCGAAAATATTCAATAAAATGAAGACACAAATGAAATTATTAGCATGATAGTGCAGTTTAAAGGACTAGTCAATACAGTGGAACTTGCATAATCAATAAATGCAAAACAACAAGACAAATGCAACAGAACCTAGTCTAGTAAATGTTGTCCCTTAACAATGCTAAAATAAATCATAATCTGATACTTGATCTTAAAGTAAACAGAAAAAATGAAGCAATTGCAATATCCAAATAAATCACAGGACCAAGAAAAGTACCTGAAACTAAATAATTTTCCATAAATAAGATACAACTATCTAAAGGAAAATAAATACTATTTTGCTATAGAAACAATAGCATAATTAGTAGAAGTAGAGATAGCCCCAATAAATTGGAGAACCCTCCAAATTGAATTTAACTGCTGGCAAAGAATATAGTTTAAAACCTTTGAAAAAGGAATAAAAGAAAATTCTCAGCCTATTTCATTCCCTAGAATGGGGGATTGGAAAGAAAACCTCTGAAAACACAGAAGAAATAAATAGGCAGAAATAGTGTCAGCTAGTCTTAAAGAACTAGTTACCTTAATATCCAAAATAATAAACACCTTTTCAACAAAGAACAAATGTACTTTAATAATAGAAAAATAATAAAAAAGTAGATTTGTTAGTGTCAATATCTGATGAAGAAAATTTCTGAAAGAAAAAACATCATCAGAGAAGGATAAATCAGTATGTTGTTGGTCATTTGAAACTTCAATAATTAAAAAAGAAGTGAAGAAGACCTAAAAATTTTATTAGAAGGCACGAAGTCAGACAAAGCCTTTAAAATAGAATCAGAAAATATTTCTTATAAATCTTCTAAATATTTCTTGTACATAAAATGTAAGAATGGAAATATAAAAAGCATAAACACTAATGGATTCTGCATGTAAAAGTATATCATAATACCTTATTACAAACCATAGCTAAAGATAAACATTTATAACATTTAATATAAATGAACTTAGCTTTGGTAGAACTGAAACTCAGTTAAGCGTTTTTCCAGAAGTGGCTTCTGATTCAGGGTCAATCTGAGACATCTTGCAATATGTAATAGAAAAAACAACATATAAAGCAAAAAAGATCAAATTCCTTAAATGACAGTTTCAGGAATGGGAAAAAAATGACAATGAACAAGCTTCTAGCAACCAGAAGCAATAAATAATGAGACTTAAATATTGTGGAGACAACAATGACGCTCTAATTTTTTAGCGCCAAAAAAGCCGCCCACATTATTTGGCGCCTAAATGCTTTTGGCGCCAAAAATGGCGCAACATCCAGTAACGCCATAATTTTTTGGCACAAAAACGTCAAAAAAATGACGCAACGTCCAGAGACACGTATGACGCCGGAAATGACAAAAAAAAAATTGCGCCAAGAATGACGCAATAAAATTAAGCATTTTTAGCCCCCGCAAGCCTAACAGCCCACAGGAAAAAAGTCAAATTTTAAGGTAAGAAAAAAATGATTTATTCATATGCATTATCCCAAATATGAAACTGACTGTCTGAAATAAGGAACGTTGAACATCCTGAATCAAGGCAAATAAATGTTTAAACACATATATTTAGAACTTTATATAAAAGTGCCCAACCATAGCTTAGAGTGTCACAGAAAATAAGACTTACTTACCCCAGGACACTTATCTACATGTAGTAGAAAGCCAAACCAGTACTGAAACGAGAATCAGTAGAGGTAATGGTATATATAAGAGTATATCGTCGATCTGAAAAGGGAGGTAAGAGATGAATCTCTACGACCGATAACAGAGAACCTATGAAATAGACCCCGTAGAAGGAGATCATTGAATTCAAATAGGCAATACTCTCTTCACATCCCTCTGACATTCACTGCACGCTGAGAGGAAAACCGGGCTCCAACCTGCTGCGGAGCGCATATCAACGAAGAATCTAGCACAAACTTACTTCACCACCTCCACAGTAGGCAAAGTTTGTAAAACTGATTTGTGGGTGTGGTGAGGGGTGTATTTGTGGGCATTTTGAGGTTTGGGAAACTTTGCTCCACCAGGTAGGAATGTATGTCCCATATGTCACTAGCTCATGGACTCTTGCTAATTACATGAAAGAAAATGACGCAACTTCCGGCGACAAGTATGATGCCGGAAATGACAAAGAAAATTTTTGCGCCAAAAAAGTCAGCGCCAAAAATTACGCAATAAAAAGAAGCATTTTCAGCCCCCGCGAGCCTAACAGCCCACAGGAAAAAAGTCAAATTTAAAGGTAAGAAAAATTGATTATTCATATGCATTATCCCAATAATGAAACTGACTGTCTGGAAAAAAAGGAATGTTGAACATCCTGAATCAAGGCAAATAAATGTTTAAACACATATATTTAGAACTTTATATAAAAGTGCCCAACCATAGCTTAGAGTGTCACAAAAATAAGACTTACTTACCCCAGGACACTCATCTACATGTAGTAGAAAGCCAAACCAGTACTGAAACGAGAATCAGTAGAGGTAATGGTATATATAAGAGTATATCGTCGATCTGAAAAGGGAGGTAAGAGATGAATCTCTACGACCGATAACAGAGAACCTATGAAATAGACCCCGTAGAAGGAGATAATTGAATTCAAATAGGCAATACTCTCTTCACATCCCTCTGACATTCACTGCACACTGAGAGGAAAACCGGGCTCCAGCCTGCTGCAAAGCGCATATCAACGAAGAATCTAGCACAAACTTACTTCACCACCTCCATGGGAGGCAAAGTTTGTAAAACTGATTTGTGGGTGTGGTGAGGGGTGTATTTATAGGCATTTTGAGGTTTGGGAAACTTTGCCCCTCCTGGTAGGAATGTATATCCCATACGTCACTAGCTCATGGACTCTTGCTAATTACATGAAAGAAAAGTAGATTTGTTAGTGTCAATATCTGATGAAGAAAAGTTCTGAAAGAGAAAAAACATCATCAGAGAAGGATAATTCAGTATGTTGTTGGTCATTTGAAACTTCATCAAAAAGAAGTTTGAAAAAGACCTAAAACATTTTTAATAGAAGGCGCAAAGTCAGACAAAGCCTTAACCTAGAATCAGAAAAAACAATTTATACTTACCTGATAAATTTATTTCTCTTATAGTGTATCCAGTCCACGGATCATCCATTACTTATGGGATATTCTCCTTCCCAACAGGAAGTTGCAAGAGATCACCCATAGCAGAGTTGCTATATAGCTCCTCCCCTAACTGCCATATCCAGTCATTCGACCGAAAACATGCAGAGAAAGGAAAAACCATAGGGTGCAGTGGTGACTGTAGTTTAAATGAAAAAATTACCTGCCTTAAAAGGACAGGGCGGGCCGTGGACTGGATACACTACAAGAGAAATAAATTTATCAGGTAAGTATAAATTATGTTTTCTCTTGTTAAGTGTATCCAGTCCACGGATCATCCATTACTTATGGGATACCAATACCAAAGCTAAAGTACATGGATGATGGGAGGGACAAGGCAGGTACTTAAACGGAAGTTACCGCTGCCTATAAAAACCCTTTCTCCCAAAAATAGCCTCCGAAGAAGCAAAGAATCAAATTTGTTAAATTTGAAAAAGTATAAAACGCAGACCAAGACTCCGTCTTGTAAATCTGTTCAACAGAAGCCTCATTTTTAAAAAGGCCCAAGTGAAAACCATAGCTCTAGTAGAATGAGCTGTAATCCCTTCAGGAGGCTGCTGTCAAGCAGTCTCCTAAGCTAAATGAATTGTGCTTTTTTTAAAACCAAAAGACAGAGAGGTTGCTGAAGTCTTTGACCTCTCCTCTGCCCAGAACAGACAACAAACAAGGTGAATGTTTGATGAAGATCTGTAGTAGCTTGTAAGTAAAACTTTAAAGGACAAACCACGTCCAAATTGTGTAATAGACGTTCCTTCTTTGAAGAAGGATAAGGGTACAAGAATGGAACAACAATTTCTTGAGTGATATTCTTGTTAGATACCACCTTAGGTAAAAACCCAGGTTGGTACACAGGACCACCTTATCCGTACGGAGGACCAGATAAGGAGAATTACATTGTAACGCAGATAACTTGGAGACTCTACGAACCGAGGAAATAGCTACCAAAAAGGAACTTTCCAAGATAAAAGTTTGATATCTATGGAATGAAAAAGGTTGAAACGGAACTCCTTGAAGAACCTTAAGAACCAGGTTTAAGCTCCATGGCGGAGCAACAGTTTTAAACACAGGCTTGGTTCTAACCAAAGCCCGACCAAATGCCTGAACATCTAGAATACCTGCCAGACGCTTGTGCAAAAGAATAGACAGAGTAGAAATCTGTCCTTTTAAAGAACTAGCTGACAACCCTTTTCTCAAAATCATCGTGGAGAAAAGATAATATCCTTGGAATCCCGAATTTACTCCATGAGTAACCCTTGGATTCATAACAATAAGATATTTACACCATATCTATGTTAATTTTCCTAGAGACAGGATTTCATGCCTGTATTAAGGTATCAATGACTGACTCGTAGAAGTCATGCTTTGATAACATCAAGCGTTCAGTCTCCAGGCAGTCCATCTCAGATTAGTTATATTTAGATGGTTGAAAAGACCCTGAGGTAGAGGGTCCTGTCTCAGAAACAGAGACCGTGGTGGAAAGGATGACATGTCCACCAGATCTGTATACCAGGTCCTGCGTGGCCACGCAGGCGCTGCCAAAAACACCAAAGCACTCTCCTGCTTGATCTTGTGTAAACACCTCCGGAGGGAATCCCACTCCTCCAGATGAAAAGTCTGACGACTTAGAAAATCCGCCTCCCAGTTCTCAACACCTGGGATATGGATAGCTGACAGACAAGAGAGAGTCTCTGTCCAGTGAATTATTTTAAGACTGCTAACATCGCTAGGAAACTATGTTCCCCCTTGATGGATGATGTAAGCCACAGTCGTGATATTATCCGACTGAAAAATGATGTACCTCAGAGTTGCTAACTGAGGCCAAGTCTGAAGAGCATGGAATACCGCTCCCAGTTCCAGAATATACCTTAGAAGGAGGGTCTCCTCCCGAGTCCACTATCCCTGAGCCTTCAGGGAGTTCCAGACTGTATCCCAACCTAAAAGGCTAGCATCTGTTGTAACAATTGTCCCATCTGACCTGCGGAAAGTCATACCCTTGGACAGATGGACCCGAGATAGTCCCCAGAGAAGAGAATCTCTGGTCTCTTGGTCCAGATTTAACAGGAGAACAAATCTGTGTAATCCCTGTTCCTCTGACTGAGTCTGCATAGTTGCAGCGGTCTGAAATGAAGGCGTGCAAATGGTACTATGTCCCTTGCCGCTACCATTAAGCCAATTACATTCATATACTGAGCCACCAAAGGGCGCGGATGGAATTAAGAACACAACAGAAATTTAGAAACTTTGACAACCTGGACTCCGTCAGGTAAATTTTCATTTCTACAAAATCTATCAGAATCCCTAGGAGGGAAACCCTTGAGATTGGGGATAGAGAACTCTTCCTGTTCACTTTTCCACCCATGCGATCTCAGAAATGCCAGTACTACATCCGTATGAGACTTGGCAACTTGGATGTTTGACGCCTGTATCAGGATGTCGTCTAAATAAGGGGCCACTTCTATGCCCCGCGGCCTAAGGACCGCCAAAGCGACCCCAGAACCTCTATAAAGATTCTTGGGGCTGTAGTTAACCCTAAAGCAAAGAACTACAAAACTGGTAATGCCTGTTTAAAAAAGGCAACCTGAAAAACCGATGGTAATCTTTCTGCATCGTAATGTGAGGATAAGCATCCTTCAAATCCATTGTAGCCCTCTAGTGACTCTCCTGGATCATAGTTAAGATGGTACGAATAGTTTCCAACTTAAATGATGGAATTCTGAGGAATTTGTTTAAGATCTTTAAATCCAAAAAAAATTTGAAGGTTCCCTCTCCTTGGGAACCACAAACAGATTTGAGTAAAAACTCTATCCCTGTTCCTCCCCTGGAACTGGATGGGTCTCGTACACAGTGTAAGAATGCCTCTTTCTTTATCTGGTTTGCAGATAATTGTGAAAGGTGAAATCTCCCCTTCTTTGGGGGAAGCTTTGAAATCCAGAAGATATCTCTGGGATATAATTTCCAATGCCCAGGGATCCTGGGCCTCTCTCTCACGTCCACGCCTGGGCGAAAGATGAAAGTCTGCCCCCTACAGGGTCCGTTACCGGATAGGGAGCCGTTCTACCTGCTGTCTTAGAGGCAGCAGCAGGCTCCTTGGCCTGCTTATCTTTATTCCAGGTCTAGTTGTCACCAGACCGTCTTGGAGTTTCGAAAAATTAAGACTTTTTTGTTCCTGAGGAAGGGCATTACCTTTTCCTCCAGTGATATTAGTAATAATCTCCTTCAAACCAGGCCCGAATAGGGTCTGCCCCTTGAAAGGGAGTTAAGTAGCTTATTTATTAAAGTCACGACAGCTGACCATAATATAAGCCCTAGCGCTGTGCGCGCCAGCATAGTAAAAACAGAATTCTTAGCCGTTAGTTTAGTCAAAAGAAAACAAGGCATCAGAAAAAAAGGAATTGGCTAGCTTAAGTGCTCTAAGCTTGTCAAGTATTCATTCAATGGAGTCGCTACCTGTAAAGCCTCAACCAGAGACTCAAACCAGAACGCCGCAGCAGCAGTGACAAAAGCAATGCATGCAAGGGGTTACAGGATAAAACCTTGTTGAATAAACATTTTCTAAAAAAGCACAACTGTCCTCGACAGGGCTAGTGATACGCTTAGCTAGAGTAGAAACTCTTCTCTCCACCTTAGGGACCGTCTGCCATAAGTTCCCGTGTGGTGGCATCTGTTAGAAACAGTTTTCTAAAAATAGGAGGGGAAGAGAACGGCACACCTGGTCTATCCCATTCCTTATTAATAATTTCTGTAAACCTCTTTAGGTATTGAAAGAAACATCAGTACACACCGGCACTGTATAGTATCTATTCAGTCTACACAATTTCTAGCACTGTAATTGTAAACCAGTCATTCAGAGCTGCTAAAACCTCCCTGAGCAACAAGTGGAGGATCTTAAGCATAAATTTTAAATATAGAAATATCGGAATCAGGTTAAATCATCTCCCCTGAATCACAAATATGACCCACTGCATATAGTGAGGCAGTAACAGACATGGTTCTTGACGCATCTGTATGCTCTGTATCTATCCCCAGAGCTATCTCGCTTTCCTTTAATTTCAGGTAGTCTGACTAATACCGCTTCCAGAGTATTATTCATAACTTTCGCCATGTCTTGTAAAATAAACGCTATAAGCGCCCTTGATGTACTAGGCGCCATTTGAGCGTGAATCCCTGGAGCGGGAGTCGAAGAGGCTGACACGTGGGGAGAGTTAGACGGCATAACTTCCCCCTCGACAGAAACCTCTGATAAAATAAACGCTATGGGCGCCCTTGAACCACTTGGCGCCATTTGAGCGTGAGTCCCTAAAGCGGGAGTCAAAGGGTCTGACACGTGGGGAGAGTTAGTCGGCATAACTTCCCCCTCAACAGAATCCTCTGGTGATAATGTTTTTAAAGACAAAAAATGATCTTTATTGTTTAACATGAAATCAGTACATCTGGTACACATTCTAAAATGGGGTTCCACCATGGCTTTTAAACATAATGAACACAGAGCTTCCTCTATGTCAGACATGTTAGAATAGACTAATAATGAGACTAGTAAGCTTGGAAAACACTTTAAATCAAGTTAACAAGCAAATATAAAAAACGTTACTGTGCCTTTAAGAGAAACAAATTTTGTCAGCATTTGAAAACATTGTAAAAAGGCAGTAAATCAAACAAAATTTTTACAGTATATGTAATAAGTTCACAGAGCATTGCACCCACTTGCAAATGGATGATTAACCCCTTAATGCAAAAAAAACAGATAAAAAAAACGACAGACGTTTTTTAACAGGTACAACAAAACTGCCACAGCTGAGCTGTGGATTACCTTCCCTATAAACGATTTTGGAAGTCTTTTTAGCCCTTTAGAGATGTCCTGTAGTATTCAAAGGACTGCTGAGGGAATCTGGATGATTCATTTTGTAAATTTAACTGTGCAAAAAAGCTCTAAATTAGATCCATCCCACTCATATTACAACAGTGGGAAACCTCAGTTAACTGTTGCTATGCAGAAATTAAGCCAGCCATGTGGAAAAATTATGCCCCAATAAGCCTTATCACCAATGTACCTCAAAAAAACGATTAAACATGCCAGCAAACGTTTTTAAAACAACCTTCTTTTAAAGAGTATGTATCTCTATTAATAAGCCTGTCTTGCTTTCCCTGCATTAAGGCTTAAATTAGATTATTTCAGTATCAGCAGCATTTTCATAGTCAATTCCATTCCTTAGAAAATTGTTTTACTGCACATACATTAGTAAGCCTGCTAACAGTCGCTTTCACTGCATTAAGGCTTTACTTACATTAATTTGTTAACAGCAGCATTTTCTTAGTCAATTCCATTCCTTAGAAAAATATTTTACTGCACATACCTCATTTGCAGGAAAACCCGCACGCTGTCCCCCATCTGAAGTTTACCTCACTCCTCAGAATGTGTGAGAAAACAGCCAGTGGATCTTAGTTACTTCTGCTAAGATCATAGAAAAACGCAGGCAGATTCTTCTTCCAAATACTGCCTGAGAGAAAAACAGCACACTCCGGTGCCATTTAAAAATAAACTTTTGATTGAAGAAATAAATTAAGTATAAAACACCACTCCTCTCGCGGACCTCCTATGTTGAGAGTTGCAAGAGAATGACTGGATATGGCAGTTAGGGGAGGAGCTATATAGCAACTCTGCTATGGGTGATCTCTTGCAACTTCCTGTTGGGAAGGAGAATATCCCATAAGTAATGGATGATCCGTGGACTGGATACACTTAACAAGAGAAATACTCTTATAAATTTTCTAAGTATATCTTGTATATAAGATGTAAAAAGAAAAGCAATACATAAAGCATAAATACTAATGGATTCTGCATGTAAAAGTTTATCATGATAACTTATTACAAACCATAGCTAAAGATAAAGATTCATAACATTTAAAATATATGAACTTAGCTTTGGTAGGACTTCTTAGTCAACAGGAATCCCTCAGTATGTTCTGATCCAGGAATAATTTATGGAAAATCTTGCAATATGTAATAGAAAAAAACAACATATAAAGCAAAATTATCAAATTCCTTAAATGACAGTTTCAGGAATGGGGAAAAATGCAAAACAAACAAGCCTCTAGAAACTAGAAGCAACAAAAAAGTGAGACTTAAATAATGTGAAAAAAAGTGGCGGCAAGTATGGCGCCCACATTTTTTGGCGCCAAATATGACGCCCACATTTTTTGGCGCCAAATATGACGCACACATTTTTTGGCGCCAAGTATGACGCCCACACTTTTTGCCGCAAAAAAAGTCTGTAACACACATGCGTCAAAAATGACGCGACCACGTGTAAACTTCCCGCGTCAACTATGGCGCCGGAAATGACAAAATTTTGCGCCAAAAAAGTACGCGCCAAGAATGACGCAATAAATTGAAGCATTTTCTGCCCCCACAAGCCTAACAGCCCGCAAGGAAAAAAAGTCAATTAGAAAATTTCTTTAAGGTAAGAAAAAATATTTTATTCATATGCATTTTCCCAAATAATGAAACTGACAGTCTGAAAGAAGGAATACTGATTATCCTGAATCATGGCAAATATAAGTTTAAAGACATATATTTAGAACTTTACGTATAAAGTGCCCAACCATAGCTTAGAGTGTCACAAAAAATAAGACTTACTTACCCCAGGACACTCATCTACATATAGCAGATAGCGAAACCAGTACTGAAACGAGAATCAGTAGAGGTAATGGTATATAAGAGTATATCGTCGATCTGAAAAGGGAGGTAAGAGATGAATCTCTACGACCGATAACAGAGAACCTATGAAATAGATCCCGTAGAAGGAGACCATTGAATTCAAATAGGCAATACTCTCTTCACATCCCTCTGACATTCACTGCACTCTGAGAGGAAAACCGGGCTCCAGCCTGCTGTGAAGCGCATATCAACGTAGAATCTAGCACAAACTTACTTCACCACCTCCACGGGAGGCAAAGTTTATAAAACTGAATTGTGGGTGTGGTGAGGGGTGTATTTATAGGCATTTTAAGGTTTGGGAAACTTTGCCCCTCCTGGTAGGAATGTATATCCCATACGTCACTAGCTCATGGACTCTTGCTAATTACATGAAAGAAAACAAGATAATGAAGCAAATTTGATCATGGAAGTAAATTGGAAAGTTGTTTAAAATTGTATGTACTATACAAATCAAGAAATAATTTGGGGTTTACTGTCCCTTTATAAAAATTTGTTTTGCGATTGATCTGAAGTAAGTAGTAATAGTTTTGTGTTGGAATATCAATACAGTGTCCTCTCCATGACCCTTTTTAATAGTTGCAGCCCCCGCTAGTTTGTAGTAATAGTTTTGTGTTGGAATATCAATACAGTGTTCTCTCCATGACCCTTTTTTTTTATAAAAGATTTTTTATTGAAGTTTCAAAAGGTACAAAGAATACAAAAACAACATTTGCCCAATCATAACATTAATATAAGAATACAACACCAAGGTTGTGACACCTATTATATGTGTTAGGCTAGTAAAGGAGTAGCTGACCTATATATAAAGTTTAAGTGATACAGTTTAAGGGCTTAATAATACAGTAAGGCTAGCTCTAACGTATAGAAACCTATGTCATGTCTAGGGAGGTGTCAAATATATGGTTGGGCGAACTAAAAGGAAACTTCATTTTATATTTTAATAATTGTATTCTGATCTCCACATATTTAGGATGAATAAGATGAGTATTTCTGTGATGATGTGGGGAGTTAGCTTTTAGCGTGACCCCAAGTAGGTCGCAGGACACAGGAAGGAAGAGGGATTACAGTGGACAAGAGCCACTCGAATATTGGGAGGGGGGAGGTAAGGGGGAGGAGAAAGCAAGGGGGGGCGGAGCTCACTCTGGTAAGACTGCAGTATGGGTTAGTTTATAAGTCTATGCATGCCATATATGAGTACTAAACCTAAAACTGCAATGTATAGAGTGACTATGCAGTGGTATACTTACGGCATGTTCCCTAAAAGGATAGAATAGCAGTGTAATTGTTCTACACTAAACAGCAATAAAGCTAAGTACTAGGGCTTAACATTAGCATAGGGAAAACATCCAGAGAGAAACATTCCATAAAAGCTACAACACTCTGGTAAGTATCAAATAGGAAAAGGAGAGCATATCGCCTAAGTTAAATATGAGTTAGCGGTAGCAGTTATGCAGAAATTAAGCAGTTATAGAGGTCGTTAAGTAGGGTTAAAACAATACAGAGGTGACTATGAAAGCGCTTCTCAGTGATATTTAGTAGTTAGTAATAAGTTGAGGGAATCACTACACCTGCCACAAATATTACGGAGTGTCTAGAGCCTACTCTAAAGGTCTAATATATGTGCCAAAATAAATGATTATATAAGTAAGTGCAGATACAGCTCAGATAAAAAGTGTAAGAAACTATATCTGAACATGCGTATTAGCCACAGGAGTACTATAGAGGTAGTTAATTAAAACATAGGCTAATATTAGACAATATGAGTTGTGATACAACAACAACCTAGTGTGTACAGGTGAGCAAGCCCAAGTCTTAGGCCCTGAAATATTATGAACTTTAAGCTAGTTAAAAAGATTCCAAATAATACCGTATTGTAGCATGGTAATGAGCAATAGTATTTAAGGAGGTCAACTTCAGACTTGCAAATAGCAGAAGAGGGATTTAACCTGCAGAGTCTGAGGCAGTTAACTATGTCATAACGAGGCCTTCTATGTATGTGAATACCCACTACCTCACTAGTTTGAAGCTGAATTTTTAGGGGGGTAAAGTACATTTAACAGGAAGTAATGTAACAGTGCCAAAATAATACTAGAAGTAGTAAATAACTGTGATCATTAGTAACCAGCATGGCTATGGTCTATAACAGCTTGTCAGTAACTCTATATGCACATATATCTTATTGTTTAACAATAAAAAAAATAAAAAATAAAAGTGATATATCATTAACAACATTAATTGACATAAAACTCAGCAAATATGCCTCCAAAGTGACAATAATCTGGCCCACATCAAATTTCTGCATTTGTCTAAGAGAGATTCAAACATTATAGAAGTAGGAGTCAGCGGATTCTATATGCAGTCCAATCATTGCTTTCTTTGGGCTCGTTGGTCCATTGTAGGCTGTGGACAGTGTCATTATGGATCAAGGGAGTTCACTGACATGTACAACAACTATATATGCTGATAGTTAAAGTGTTAAATATAGGGAAACAGTATCATCTAACTATATAAAATTTAATTAGAATTCAGCTAAACTAGAAATGCTAAAAGAACTGATAGAACGTTTAGAGGAACGAGCATGGCCTCTCTGTAAATACTAAAGTTGACCTTCAAAAGGTGGAGGGCCAAGTCTCAGGCTTCGGTCTATCTTTAAGAGATGGGGTCTTGCTGGGGATATTATCCAATGCCTAGTCTGCTGCAAAACATGGTCAGGAAAGTTCCGATCATCTCTAGAGCAAGGGAATTTCTCTGAAACCCTAGGACCATGAAAAAAAACTGAAAACTGTATAGCCGCCATGAGGGTCCTAAGACGCCACAGCTGCCCCATCACTGACCAAAACTTGTATGGTAGCTGAACAAGCGTGGTCGGGCTTACAGGGGGTAAAGCTAGAGATCTGCGGTGGAGTCGGCTAGATTCTGTTTCCGTGAGCCAAACACTGCATCTATCTTCACGGACGCCTGAGTAGCTTCCTGAGAGCTCAGGGATTGTGTCTAGAGGTATGTGTTTGCTTGTAGACAGGGATCTGGTATCCCCCAGCCGGGAGGCCAGATGAAGGCTCTATGAGATCCATTAAAAAGTCCCCGCTGTCACTCGAATCCGGTTTCAGAGCAGAGTAGTTTTTCACCCGGTTTTGCAGGCTGGGGCTGGTAAGCCGTTCGTTTGTGGGAGTGAGTGCTTTCATGTTTCTCAGCGTGAGCTTATCCCTTGCCAGTCTATCTTGCAATTTAGAGGAGGCTTGTGATAATAGATACTCCGCACCTCCTGCGGGTGGTAGATTTCGTTCCTCATGGAGGTTGTTCAGGAGGGAGTCAAACTGTTTCTCCATTTTATCTGTAAATAGTCGGAGCAAGGCTACCATTGAGGCTGTCATCATGGGGTATAGTAGCGTGTGCTGGCTACCAATACGGTGTTGCGTCTCCTTGGTAAACTTGAAAGTCCAATCCTTGCCGGTGTATATGGGACCGGGGGAGGATGTGGGTCAGGTGGAGCAGATGTACTGTAGGCTTATATCTCAAACTGCCTAGTTGGGGTAATAAATTCTATATAGTCAGCAAGATGGCCGCTCCTCTTACAGGCAGTGTGAGTTGAAGGTAGAAGAAAGCTCCGTGTGAGAACTTTGAGTCTTCTCAGCTCTACCAAGTCTTGTAGATCAAACCTCTATGGCTTTAAAGGCTAGTTTTGTGAATTTTGCGAGCTTTGGGGGAATACCGAGCGGTTTAGCTAGTATATATAGTAAGTTTATGAGCAGAGCTCTCTCAAAGTGCGACCGCTCAGCTGCCCGGCATGCTCCGCCCCCCCTCCATGACCCTTTTTAATAGTTGCACCCTCCGCTAGTTTGTTCTCTCCATAACCCTTTTTACTAGTTGTACCCCCCGCTAGTTTTAGTGACCACCCAGCTAAAATGTAAGTCAGTATTCTGGTAAAATGAGCTAATATTAAAAATTTTAAATGTTTATTGAGAAAATTATAATTAAATAAATTCAGGTTCTATTATCCAATTAATTTGTGATTAAATAGAGGAAACTGTTACACTATCACAAAGTATTTCACTGCCATCAACTAGGACCTTCATAATGCCACCTGGCTGGCAAACGTTTCTGTGGAGGACACTGCAATACATTTAAACAAAGACCAGCTTATAAGTTTCTTCAGATCTGAAGGAAGAGGGTAACACCCAAAGGCTCGTCTTGTTTTAAATGTTTTACTTACTGCAATTGGCGTCTGAATCAGTGGAATAACACGGTTACTCCAATCAACCTGCAGGATCTGAAAAGTTAAAGGGATTGTAAAGTCAAAATTAAACTTTCATGATTCAGACAGAACATGCTATTTTAACCCCTTAAGGACCAAGGCCATTTTTCAATTTCTTTCCCTAAAGGACCAGGGCTATTTTTAAATTTCTGCGGTGTTTGTGTTTAGCTGTAATTTTCCTCTTACTCATTTACTGTACCCACACATATTATATACCGTTTTTCTCGCCATTAAATGGACTTTATAAAGATACCATTATTTTCATCATATCTTATCATTTACTTTAAAAAAAATGATAAAATATTAGGAAAAAATGGAAAACACACACTTTTTCTAACTTTGACCCCCACAATCTGCTACACATCTACAACCACCAAAAAACACCCATGCTAAATAGTTTCTAAATTTTGTCCTGAGTTTAGAAATACCCAATGTTTACATGTTCTTTGTTTTTTTTTTGCAAGTTATAGGGCCATAAATACAAGTAGCACTTTGCTATTTCCAAACCATTTTTTTTCAAAATTAGCGCTAGTTACATTGGGACACTGATATCTGTCAGGAATCCCTGATTAACCCTTGACATGTATATATATATTTTTTAGAAGACATCCCAAAGTATTGATCTAGGTCCATTTTGGTATATTTCATGCCACCATTTCACCACCAAATGCAATCAAATAAAAAAAATTGTTCACTTTTTCCCAAATATTTTCACAAACTTTAGGTTTCTCACTGAAATTATTTACAAACAACTTGTGCAATTATGGCATAAATGGTTGTAAATGCTTCTCTGGGATCCCCTTTGTTCAAAAATAGCAGAAATATATGACTTTGGCGTTGCTTTTTGGTAATTAGAAGGCCGCTAAATGCCACTGCGCATCACACGTGTATTATGCCCAGCAGTGAAGGGGTTAATTAGGGAGCATGTAGAGAGCATCTAGGGTTAATTTTAGCTTTAGTGTAGTGTAGTAGACAACCCCAAGTATTGATCTAGGCCCATCTTAGTATATTTCATGCTACCATTTCACCGCTAAATGCGATCAAATAAAAAAAAACGTAAAATTTTTCACAATTTTAGGTTTCTCACTGAAATTATTTACAAACAACTTTTGCAAGTATGGCATAAATGATTGTAAATGCTTCTCTGGGATCCCCTTTGTTCAGAAATAGAAATAGCAGACATATATGGCTTTGGCGTTGCTTTTTGGTAATTATAAGGCCGCTAAATGCTGCTGCGCACCACACGTGTATTATGCCCAGCAGTGCAGGGGTTAATTAGGTCATTTGTAGGGAGCTTGCAGGGTTAATTTTAGCTTTAGCGTAGAGATCAGCCTCCCACCTGACACATCACACCCCAAGATCCCTCCCAAAGAGCTCTCTTCCCTCCCCCATCCCACAATTGTCCCCGCCATCTTAAGTACTGGCAGAAAGTCTGCCAGTACTAAAATAAAAGGTATATTTAAAAATTTAAAAAAAAATTGTAAAGCATATTTACATATGCAGCTGTGTAGGATCCCCCCTTAGCCCCCAACCTCCCTGATCCCCCCCCCCCCCAGCTCTCTAACCCTCCACCTCTACCTTAATGGGAGCCATCTTGGGTACTGGCAGCTGTCTGCCAGTACCCTGTTTGCAAATACAAATGTTTTTTTTAGGGTTTTTTTTTTTTTTTTCCCATTTTTTCTGTAGTGTAGCTATACCCCCCCCCCCCCCAGACAAATCCCCCACCCGCTCCCAGATCCCTTAGATTTACTTTTGTTAGGGATTTTATCCCCCCTTACTGCCAGTCTTATATAATGATTTTGCTGTAGTGTAGCGGTTCCCACCCGTTCCCTCCCCGTGCACGCGCCCACCCACCGGCCCCCGTGCACGAGCGCGCTCCCGTGCGCGCGCCCAACAACCCCGCCCACGATCCCGCCCCCCTCTCTCTTCAATTTGTCACCGATGGCCGCCCACCCGCCTCCCATGGTCAGCTCCCACCCACCAACGATTGCGGCCATCGATGCCGGTGCAGAGAGGGCCACAGAGTGGCTCTCTCTGCATTGGATGGGGGAAAAATGTTATTGCAGGATGCCTCGATATCGAGGCATCACTGCAATAACCGTAAAGCGGCTGGAAGCGATCAGGATCGATTCCAGCCGCTTTAATCCCCAAAGTCGTACAGGGTACGTTGCTGGTCTTTAAAGACCAGGTTGTGTGCGATGTACCCTGTACGACTCGTGTCGTTAAGGGGTTAAATAACTTTTTAATTGATTTCAATTATCTCATTTGTCTTGTTCTCTTGGTATCCTTTGTTAAAAATCATACCTAGGTAGGCTCAGAAGCAAAAATGCACTACTGAGAACTAGCTGCTGATAGGTGACTGCACATAGATGCCTCATTATTGGCCCACCAGAGGTGTTCAGCTAGCTCCCAGTAGCTCATAGCTGCTCCCTCAACAAAAGACACCAAGAAGATAAAAGCAGATAATAGAATAAAAATAGAAAGTTGCTTAAAATTATTTGCTCTATAAGAATCATAAAATAATATTTTGGACGTTTCATGTCCCTTTAAGTTTTTAAACTGATAACGCATCATTTCTTTAACGGCTTGGTTGCCACTGGACATCAATGGGTTAAAAAGGATGATGGCAAGTTTGAACCTTCAGTGTTCCTTATAACAGACATTTATATCTCCTGTAGATATCTATTTTATAGTGCTGGAAAAACAACGATTTGGTTAGTCATTTGTACTGGATAAACATTGTGAAATACCGTCTATGATTCCACCCTTATTTGTACTCAAACACTGGGAACTAAAATACTTTCTAACCATATTTAAAAAAAAACAAAAAAACACTTTGATCACACAAGTAAGCAAAGAAAACCCCATTTATATGTGCCAATAATAAATCAATTCAGCGTGCTGTCGCAGAGCATTGCGCAAGAGAGAAAGACGATGTGTATAGCTTGCAGCAATCTCATGCATTTATTTTATATGTACCAGTTGCTTGTTCATACAGCTGTATGCAAATGTTTGCACACCCCTGAACAAATTACAGATTTTTTGTTAATTTTTTGTGTGAAAGTAAGTTAAAGGGACAGTCAACTCCAAATTTTTTAGCCAATTAGTGCAGTGTCATCCACAGCTCCACGGGAGAGAGCACAATGTGATCTATATGGCCCACTTGGATTAGCAGTCGCTTGTTGTGAAAAGCTTATAAAAAAGGAAGTGATAAGAGGCCTTCTGTAGTGGCTTAGAAACCGGCAGAAATTTAGTGGTTTAAAGGGACAGTCAACACCAGAATTTTTGTTGTTTTAAAACAGTGTTTTCCAACTCCAGTCCTCAGAACCCTTAACAAGCACATATTTATTATATCTTAACTAGAGCACAGGTGAACTGATCAGCTGATGGGTGAACTGATTATTTCACCTGTGCTCTAGATAAGATATAATAAATATGTGGCCTGTTCTAAGGGTTCTGAGGACTGAAGTTGGGAAACACTGTTTTAACTCCTTAATGACCACAGCACTTTTCCATTTTCTGTCAGTTTGGGACCAAGGCTATTTTTACATTTCTGCGGTGTTTGTGTTTAGCTGTAATTTTCCTCTTACTCATTTACTGTACCCACACATATTATATACTGTTTTTCTCGCCATTAAATGGACTTTCTAAAGATACCATTATTTTCATCATATCTTATCATTTACTATAAAAAAAAATATAAAATATGAGGAAAAAATCGAAAAAAACACATTTTTTCTAACTTTGACCCCCAAAATCTGTTACATATCTACAACCACCAAAAAACACCCATGCTAAATAGTTTCAAAATTTTATCCTGAGTTTAGAAATACCAAATGTTTACATGTTCTTTGCTTTTTTTGTAACTTATAGGGCCATAAATACAAGTAGCACTTTGCTATTTCCAAACCATTTTTTTTTCAAAATTAGTGCTAGTTACATTAGAACACTAATATCTTTCAGGAATCTCTGAATATCCACTGACATGTATATATTTTTTTTTAGTAGACAACCCAAAGTATTGATCTAGGCCCATTTTGGTATATTTCATGCCACCATTTTACCGCCAAATGCGATCAAATACAAAAAATCGTTCACTTTTTTACAAATTTTTTACAAACTTTTGGTTTCTCACTGAAATTATTTGCAAACCGCTTGTGCAATTATGGCATAAATGGTTGTAAATTCTTCTCTGGGATCCCCTTTGTTCAGAAATAGCAGACATATATGGCTTTAGCATTGCTTTTTGGTAATTAGAAGGCCGCTAAATGCCACTGCGCACCACACGTGTATTATGCCCAGCAATGAAGGGGTTAATTAGGGAGCATGTAGGGAGCATTTTGGGGTAATTTTAGCTTTAGTGTAGTGTAGTAGACAACCCCAACTATTGATCTAGGCCCATTTTGGTATATTTCATGCCACCATTTCACCGCCAAATGCAATCAAATAAAAAAAAAAACGTTAACTTTTTCACAATTTTAGGTTTCTCACTGAAATCATTTACAAACAGCTTATGCAATTATGGCACAAATGGTTGTAAATGTTTCTCTGGGATCCCCTTTGTTCAGAAATAGCAGACATATATGGCTTTGGCGATGCTTTTTGGTAATTAGAAGGCCGCTAAATGCTGCTGCGCATCACGCGTGTATTATGTCTAGCAGTGAAGGGGTTAATTATGTAGCTTGTAGGGAACTTGCAGGGTTAATTTTAGCTTTAGTGTAGAGCTCAGCCTCCCACCTGAAACATCAGACCCCCTGATGCCTCCCAAATAGCTCTCTTCCCTCCCCCACCCCACAATTGTCCCCGCCATCTTAAGTACTGGCAGAAACTCTGCCAGTACTAAAATAAAAGGTATATTTGGGCTTTTTTGAGTTTTTTTTTAGCATATTTACATATGCTGCTGTGTAGGATCCCCCCTTAGCCCCCAACCTCACAGATCCCCCACCAAACAGCTCTCTAACCCTCCCCCTCTGCCTTAATGGGCGCCATCTTGGGTACTGGCAGCTGTCTGCCAGTACCCAGTTTAGAACAAAAATGTGCTTTTTTTTTTTAACAAAAATCCCTTTTTCTGTAGTGTAGCTCCCCCCACACCCAAGAACAACCCCCCACCCCTCCAAGATCCCTTTTACTAAAGTTTATTTGTTTTTTAATGTGTCCCTTTTCCCCCACAGTTACAATCTAATTTTCTGTAGTATAGCGGTTCCCACCCGCTCCCGCCCCGTGCACGCGCCCGCCCGCCACCTTCTGTGCACGTGCGCGCCCCCGTCAGCTCCGGCCCCGATCCCGCCCCCCTCCACCTTATACGGCCCATCGATGGCCGCCCACCCGCCTCCCAAGTCAGCTCCCACCCACCAACGTTACCGGCCACCGATGTCCGGTGCAGAGAGGGCCACAGAGTGGCTCTCTCTGCATCGGATGGCCATGCAGGGTTATTGCAGGATGCCTCCATATCGAGGCATCACTGCAATAACCGGAAAGCAGCTGGAAGCGAGCAGGATCGCTTCCAGCTGCTTTCCACACTGAGGACGTGCAGGGTACGTTCTCAGGCATTAACTGCCTTTTTTCTGAGGACGTACCCTGCACGTCCTCAGTCGTTAAGGGGTTAAAAGATAGATAATCCCTTTATTACCCCATTCCCCAATTTTGCATAACCAACACAGTTATATTAATACACGTTTTACCTCTGTAATTACTTTGTATCTAAGCCTTTGCAAACTGCCCCCTTATTTCAGTTCTATTGACAGACTTGAATTTTAGCCAATCAGTGCTCACTTCTCGATAAATTCATGTGCATGAGCTCAATGTTATCTATATGAAACCCATGAACCAACGCCCTCTAGTGGTGGAAAACTGTAAAAATGCATTTAGATTAGAGGCATCCTACAAGGTCTAAGAAATTAGCATATGAACCTCCTAGGTTTAGCTTTCAACTAAGAATACCAAGAGAACAAAGCAAAATTGGTGATAAAAGTAAATTGGAAAGTTGACATGCCCTGTCTGAATCATGAAAGTTTTTTTTGGATTTGACTGTCCCTTTAAATGTTATAAATGATATTAAAGGGATAGTAAACACCAAAAAATTTTATTAAATAAAAAGATAGATAAAATTTACCATTCCCCAGTTTTGCATAACCAACACTGTTATATTTATGTACTTTTTACCTATGTAATTACCTTGTATCTAAGCCTCTGCTGACTGCCTCCTTATCTCAGATCATTTGACAGAGGTGCATTTCAGGCAATTAGTGCTGTCTTTTAAATAACTCCATGTGCATGAGCACAATGTTATCTATATGAAACACATGAACTAATGTCCTCTAGCTGTGAAAATCTGTCAAATGCATTCAGATTAGAGGCGGCCTTCAAGGGTTTTGAAATTAGCATATGAGCCTGACTAGGTTTAGCTTTCAACAGAGAATACCAAGAGAACAAAGCAAATTTGATGGTAAAAGTAAATTAGAAATGACATGCCCTATCTAAATCATGAAAGTTTAATTTGAACTTTACTATCCCTTTAACATGACAGTGTTGGTTGTGCAACGCTGGGGAGTTGGAAGTAAAGGCGTTATCTATCTTTTTAAACAATAACAGTTTTGGCGTTGACTGTCTCTTTAAAACAACCTCTGCAGTGAGCAAATTTAAAATTAAAGGGAAAGTGTACTCACATGTAGAGAAGATTGGATTGCATGAGTAATGATTAAACTGAAGACTACACTGCCAATAAAATGTACTTAATATATGAAATATTTCTTACCTTGAAAAGTTGCAAGCGAATGGGTCTGCAACGCAATGCAGGGACGTCTCTGACAGACATATAGAGCAAACGTATAACTAGCACACCCCTGGCAATTGTATTTAAAATGCATAATAGCTCTTGTCGCCCATATTTTAGATAGAGAGAAAACACGCAATAGTATACGTGAGCATGCACAGCACACAGTTATCGATGGATCAGTTTACTTACATGCAGAAGACCTATGAAGGTTGATGCTTTTTTCCGTAATTACATAATTTATGTAAGAACTTACCTGATAAATTCATTTCTTTCATATTAGCAAGAGTCCATGAGCTAGTGACGTATGGGATATACATTCCTACCAGGAGGGGCAAAGTTTCCCAAACCTTAAAATGCCGATAAATACACCCCTCACCACACCCACAATTCAGTTTAACGAATAGCCAAGAAGTGGGGTGATAAGAAAGGAGCGAAAGCATATAAAATAAGGAATTGGAATAATTGTGCTTTATACAAAAAAATCATAACCACCACAAAAAAGGGCGGGCCTCATGGACTCTTGCTAATATGAAAGAAATGAATTTATCAGGTAAGTTCTAACATAAATTATGTTTTCTTTCATGTAATTAGCAAGAGTCCATGAGCTAGTGACGTATGGGATAATGACTACCCAAGATGTGGATCTTTCCACACAAGAGTCACTAGAGAGGGAGGGATAAAATAAAGACAGCCAATTCCTGCTGAAAATAATCCACACCCAAAATAAAGTTTAATGAAAAACATAAGCAGAAGATTCAAACTGAAACCGCTGCCTGAAGTACTTTTCTACCAAAAACTGCTTCAGAAGAAGAAAATACAACAAAATGGTAGAATTTGGTAAAAGTATGCAAAGAGGACCAAGTTGCCGCTTTGCAAATCTGATCAACCGAAGCTTCATTCCTAAACGCCCAGGAAGTAGAAACTGACCTAGTAGAATGAGCTGTAATCCTATGAGGCGGAGTCTTACCCGACTCAACATAGGCAAGATGAATTAAAGATTTCAACCAAGATGCCAAAGAAATGGCAGAAGTTTTCTGGCCTTTCTAAAACCGGAAAAGATAACAAATAAACTAGAAGTCTTTCGGAAAGACTTAGTAGCTTCAACATAATATTTCAAAGCTCTAATAACATCCAAAGAATGCAACGATTTCTCCTTAGAATTCTTAGGATTAGGACATAATGAAGGAACCACAATGTCTCTACTAATGTTGTTGGAATTCACAACTTAGGTAAAAATTCAAAAGAAGTTCGCAACACCGCCTTATCCTGATGAAAAATCAGAAAAGGAGACTCACAAGAAAGAGCAGATAATTCAGAAACTCTTCTGGCAGAAGAGATGGCCAAAAGGAACAAAACTTTCCAAGAAAGTAATTTAATATCCAATGAATGCATAGGTTCAAATGGAGGAGCTTGAAGAGCCCCCAGAACCAAATTCAAACTCCAAGGAGGAGAAATTGACTTAATGACAGGCTTTATACGAACCAAAGCTTGTACAAAACAATGAATATCAGGAAGAATAGCAATCTTTCTGTGAAAAAGAACAGAAAGAGCAGAGATTTGACCTTTCAAGGAACTTGCGGACAAACCCTTATCTAAACCATCCTGAAGAAACTGTAATATTCTCGGTATTCTAAAAGAATGCCAAGAAAAAAGATGAGAAAGACACCAAGAAATATAAGTCTTCCAGACTCTATAATATATCTCTCTGGATACAGATTTACGAGCCTGTAACATAGTATTAATCACAAAGTCAGAGAAACCTCTTTGACCAAGAATCAAGCGTTCAATCTCCATACCTTTAAATTTAAGGATTTCAGATCCTGATGGAAAAAAGGACCTTGAGACAAAAGGTCTGGTCTTAACGGAAGAGTCCACGGTTGGCAAGAGGCCATCCGGACAAGATCCGCATACCAAAACCTGTGAGGCCATGCCGGAGCTACCAGCAGAACAAACGAGCATTCCTTCAGAATCTTGGAGATTACTCTTGGAGATTACTCTTGGAAGAAGAACTAGAGGCGGAAAGATATAGGCAGGATGATACTTCCAAGGAAGTGATAATGCATCCACTGCCTCCGCCTGAGGATCCCGGGATCTGGATAGATACCTGGGAAGTTTCTTGTTTAGATGAGAAGCCATCAGATCTATTTCTGGAAGTTCCCACATTTGAACAATCTGAAGAAATACCTCTGGGTGAAGAGACCATTCGCCCGGATGCAACGTTTGGCGACTAAGATAATCCGCTTTCCAATTGTCCATACCTGGGATATGAACCGCAGAGATTAGACAGGAGCTGGATTCCGCCCAAACCAAAATTCGAGATACTTCTTTCATAGCCAGAGGACTGTGAGTCCCTCCTTGATGATTGATGTATGCCACAGTTGTGACATTGTCTATCTGAAAACAAATGAACAACTCTCTCTTCAGAAGAGGCCAAGACTGAAGAGCTCTGAAAATTGCACGGAGTTCCAAAATATTGATCGGAAATCTCACCTCCTGAGATTCCCAAACCCCTTGTGCCGTCAGATACCCCCACACAGCTCCCCAACCTGTAAGACTTGCATCTGTTGAGATTATAGTCCAGGTCGGAAGAACAAAGAAGCCCCCTGAACTAAACGATGGTGATCTGTCCACCATGTCAGAGAGTGTCGTAAAATCGGTTTAAAGATATTAATTGAGATATCTTTGAGTAATCCCTGCACCATTGGTTCAGCATACAGAGCTGAAGAGGTCGCATGTGAAAAACGAGCAAAGGAGATCGCATCTGATGCGGCAGTCCTAAGACCCAACATTTCCATGCATAAGGCTACCAAAGGGAATGATTGTGACTGAAGGTTTTGACAAGCTGATATCAATGTTAAACTTCTCTTGTCTGACAAGGACAGAGTCATAGACACTGAATTTATCTAGAAACCTAAAAAGGTTACCCTTGTCTGAGGAATCAATGAACTGATTGGTAAATTGATCCTCCAACCATGAACTTGAAGAAACAACACAAGTCGATTCGTATGAGATTCTTCGAAAATGAGAAGACTGAGCAAGTACCAAGATATCGTCCAAATAAGGAAATACCAAAACCCTATTCTCTGATTACAGAAAGAAGGGCACCGAGAACCTTTGAAAAAAATTCTTGGAACTGAGGCTAGGCCAAACGGTAGAGCCACAAAACTGGTAATGCTTGTCTAAAAAGAGAATCCCAGACACTAAAAGTGATCTGGATGAATCGGAATATGCAGATACACATCCTGTAAATCTATTGTAGACATATAATGCCCTTGTTAAACAAAAGGCAGGATAGTCCTACAGTAACCATCTTGAATGTTGGTATCCTAACATAACGATTCAATAATGATAGATCCGGAACTGGTCTGAAGGAATTGACCTTCTTTGGTACAATGAAGAGATAAAATAAAACCCCAGCCCCTGTACCAGAACTGGAACTGGCATAAATACTCCAGCCAACTCTAGATCTGAAACACATTTCAGAAATGCTGAGCCTTTGCTGTGTTAACTGGGACACAGGAAAGAAAAGAATCTCTTAGCAGGAGGCCTTAACTTGAAGCCAATTCTGTACCTTTCTGAAACAATGTTTCTGAAACCAGAGATTAAGAACGGAATTGATCCAAATTTCTTTGAAGAAAACGTAATCTGCCCCATACCAGCTGAGCTGGAATAAGGGCCGCACCTTCATAGGTACTTAGGAGCTGGCTATAGGTTCTATAAGGCTTGGATATATTCCAAACTGGAAATAGTTTCCAAACTGATACCGCTCCTGAGGATGAAGGATCAGGCTTTTGTTCCTTGTTGTGAGGAAAGGAACGAAAATGATTATTTACCCTGGAAAGAAAGGGAAAGCAAAGTTGACTTAGAAGACATGTCAGCATTCCAAGTTTAATCCATAAAGCTTTTCTAGCTAAAATAGCTAGAGACATATACCTGACATCAACTCTAATGATATCAAAAGATGGTATCACCAATAAAATTATTAGCATGTTATAGAATAATAATAATGCTATAAAATTATGATCTGTTACTTGTTGCGCTAAAGCTTCTAACCAAAAAGTTGAAGCTGCAGCAACATCCGCTAAAAATATAGCAGGTCTAAGAAGATTACCTGAACATAAGTAAGCTTTTCTTAGAAAGGATTCAATTTTCCTATCTAAAGGATCCTTAAATGAAGTACTATCTGCCGTAGGAATAGTAGTACATTAGCAGGAGTAGAGACAGCCCCATAACCTTAGGGATTTTTGTTCCAAAAAACTCTAATCTGTCAGATGGCACAGGATATAATTTGCTTAAACGTCTAGAAGGAGTAAATAAATTACCCAAATTATTCCATTCCCTGGAAATTACTTCAGAAATAGCATCAGGGAGATAAAACACTTCTGGAATAACTACAGGAGATTTAAAAACCTTATTTAAACGTTTACATTTAGTATCAAGAGGACCAGAATCCTCTATTTCTAATGCAAATAACACTTCTTTAAGTAAAGAACGAATAAATTCCATCTTGAACAAATACAAAGATTTATCAGCATCAACCTCTGAGACAGAAACCTCTGAACCAGAAGAACCATTATCAGTATCAGAATGATGATGTTCATTTAAAAATTCATCTGAAAAAAGAGAAGTTTTAAAAGACTTTTATGTATACTAGAAGGAGAAATAACAGACATAGCCTTCTTAATGGATTTAAAAAATAAAATCTCTTATGTTATCAGGAACACTCTGAAAATTAGATGTTGACGGAACAGCAACAGGTAATGTAACAGTACTAAAGGAAATTTATCTGCATTAATAAGTTTGACATGACATGCAATACAAATAACAGCTGGAGAAACAGATACCAAAAGTTTATAGCAGATACACTTAGCTTGGTAGCTCCAGCACTGTGCAGTGATTTTCCTGAAGTATCTTCTGACTCAGTTGCAACGTGGAACATCTTGCAATATGTAAAAGAAAAAAACAACATATAAAGCAAAATTGATCAAATTCCTTAAATGACAGTTTCAGGAATGGGAAAAAAATGCCAGTGAACAAGCTTCTAGCAACCAGAAGCAATAAATAATGAGACTTAAATAATGTGGAGATAAAAATGACGCCCATATTTTTTAGCGCCAAAAAAAAGACGCCCACATTATTTGGCGCCTAAATGCTTTTGGCGCCAAAAATGACGCCACATCCGGAACGCCGACATTTTTGACGCAAAAAAAAAAAAAAAAACGTCAAAAAATGACGCAACTTCCGGCGACACGTATGACGCCGGAAACAGAAAAATTTTTTTGCGCCAAAAAAGTCCGCGCCAAGAATGACGCAATAAAATGAAGCATTTTCTGCCCCCGCGAGCCTAACAGCCCACAGGGAAAAAGTCACATTTTTTAAGGTAAGAAAAAATGATTGAAACAAATGCATTTATCCCAAATATGAAACTGACTGTCTGAAAAATAAGGAATGTTGAACATTCTGAGTCAAGGCAAATAAATGTTTGAATACATATATTTAGAACTTTATAAATAAAGTGCCCAACCATAGCTTAGAGTGTCACAGAAAATAAGACTTACTTACCCCAGGACACTCATCTACATGTTTGTAGAAAGCCAAACCAGTACTGAAACGAGAATCAGTAGAGGTAATGGTATATATAAGAGTATATCGTCGATCTGAAAAGGGAGGTAAGAGATGAATCTCTACGACCGATAACAGAGAACCTATGAAATAGACCCCGTAGAAGGAGATCACTGCATTCAAATAGGCAATACTCTCCTCACATCCCTCTGACATTCACTGCACGCTGAGAGGAAAACCGGGCTCCAACTTGCTGCGGAGCGCATATCAACGTAGAATCTAGCACAAACTTACTTCACCACCTCCATCGGAGGCAAAGTTTGTAAAACTGATTTGTGGGTGTGGTGAGGGGTGTATTTATAGGCATTTTAAGGTTTGGGAAACTTTGCCCCTCCTGGTAGGAATGTATATCCCATACGTCACTAGCTCATGGACTCTTGCTAATTACATGAAAGAAATAAACTACTTCTCCTGTTCTTATGCTCACTTTCACTTTAGCAGATTTGCCAGATTAATCAATTCAAATTCAATACTATGGCAAATAGCGCTGGCATCAGTAAAGAATCTGATGCATGTGCAATATTCTAAAGCAGGAAAGCGTGCAAGCACTATTATGTCAGAAAGCTTACTTACAAACGTACACCTTGTAGACTATAGTTTAGTAACAAAGCTAAAAATATGTAACATTTGGAATTTACTTTTGCCTTTACTGTCCTTTTAAGATCTTAGAAAATTACTAGTCTAAACTGATTCGTAAGGCCTTGATCTAAGTCTAGCGATGACGATTCCAGAGCTTAAACTTTAATTTTGACTTTAGTGGCCCTAAAGACCAAAAAAACCTCAGACGGAACTGCTTGTAGACTGGACAGCAAAGCAAAACCTCCATATCACTTCAAAAGGACCTGCCGAATAAAGATGGTCAAAATTTATCATCATTGCAAGTAGTGAACCGGTCCACTTGCAATCACCACTTGAGATGCGAGTGGCATCACATGGTAAAATTTAACGTTGCACAAGAGGTTTCTTGTGCAGTGTTGCCCCATGCTCCTGCACAACCAATTGCAATGGAGCAGGACATGTTAATCGCTCTAATTGAGCAAGTGTTGGGGTGATTGATTTTGCCACCTCTGAGGTGGCAGAAAGGAAAAAAAAGTAGTAGTTTCTGCTTCTTAAATATGTGGCTGCACGCTCGCTTATGCGCCTGCTCAGCAGAGCCTTAAAAGCTAAATTTACCCCATGTCACTACTAGTAGTCGAAATATAAGCAGCGGTGTATGCTGGGGACTTGGCAGGTGCGTTTATTTCTTGGAAATGTTTGTTATTGAGTACTACATGCAAAGGGAAAAAAATGCTCTCTGGCCTCTTTGCTCCTGGGTTATGAACAAATATTCTACTTACAAATAGTGAGAAAAGGACAGAACAATTTTTAAATTTAAATTATTTCTTTTATCAACATTTCAACAAATTCTATTGTAATAAAAAAATAAATTAAATATTAAATAAAAAAATATATTTTTTTAAGTAATGACATTTATATCAGAATAAGTACTATTTGGGTAGAAAGTGCATATATATCTGCTAGCCTGTCACTGCTGAAATTATTACTATTATTATACGTTATTAATGAAGCGCCAACAAATTCTGCAGCGCTGTCCATGGATACAATTCATTTAAATAAAACAATAATATAAAACTTGTGACAGGACAAAATTTACACACGCATACAGGAGGAATTGAGGGCCCTATTCCCGTGGGAACTTACAATCTATTGATAGATATTTGGGAAACAATCATAAAATATGAGAAAATTAAAATGGACAACTCAACTATGTAGTGAATCAGTCTCATATTTTAGTTCAATATTCAGAACGACTTTCAGCCTCTCTTATAACTTCACTCATTACACAATAAAATACATTTGTATATCAGTTTCTTTAAAATGAAAACTCTGCTCACATGAGCTTTGTACAATGTAAAGAATTGTTTTTCTTACTTGCACAGCTGCTGACGGCAAAACCAACTCTCTTCTCAGCTCTGTCAAATATGACGTAGAAACCTTCCATGACTGTAGCTCCGATAACCAAAGTATTTGGAGACGAAGAGATGCCAAATCGATAGCAGTTAAGGTCAGCTCGCAATGTCAGAACAGACTGAATATAGAGCTAAAAAATAAGGTAATCAGTAAACACATTAAAAGGGATATTACACAGTATGAGATTGTAATATAAAATGTCTAATTGTATGTAGTTTAAAAAAAAAACTTTGTAATATACTTTTTTTATTTTGTCCAATTGTACTGTAATTAAATTGTTGTTTTTTTAAATTCCACTGAGTTTCTATAAAGTAATGGACGCTGCCATGTCTAAACGTAAAGGGACATGATACCCAAATGTGATGCAGCATAGCTGTAAAAAGCGGACTAGAAAATATTATCTGAACATCTTTATGTAAAAAAACTGGATTTATGCTTACCTGATAAATCTCTTTCCGGATATGGTGACTCCACAGCATCATCAATTACTGTTAGGAATACCACTCCTGGCCAGCAGGAGGAGGCAAAGAGCACCAAAGCAAAGCTTTTAAGTATCACTTTCCTTCCCACAAACCCCAGTCATTTGACCGAAGGGAAATGGAGAAAAAAAGGAGTAAAACAGGGTGAAGAGGTGCCTAAGGTTTAGTCAAAAAAAAAAACTGTCTTAAAATAAAAGGACGGGGCAGTGGAATCAATAACCAAGCTAGAGGACACCAATGAATAGGGAGGGACAAGACAGGCAGACCTAAACAGAAGGCACCACCACTTGAATAACCTTTCTCCCAAAATAAGCTTCAGCCGAGGCAAAAGAATCAAATTTGAAAAAGTATGCAAGGAAGACCAAGTTGCAGCCTTGCAAAACCGATCCACAGAAGCTTCATCTGTGAAAATCCAAGAAGAAGAGATAGCCCTTGTGTAATGAGCCATAACTGTCTCAGGAGACTGCAGCCCCGCAGTCTGAAAAACAAACAAGTTAAACTTCTCAACCAGAGAAGAGAGAGAAATAGCAGTAGGTTTCTGATACAGAGAAAACAAACAAAAAAAAACACGAAGAAAAAATATTAAGTACGCACAACATCCAAATTGTGCACGCATGTTCTTCAACCTATAAGAATGAGAACACAGAGAGGGAACAACAAATTCCCAAACAAAATTTCCACTTAGGATAAATAACCGCCTCATCCGAAATAAGATAAAGCGAATCACACTGCAAAGCCGAGAGTACCTAAACTCTTCGAGCAGAAAATACAGCAAAAAAGAAAACTTCCAAGATAAAAATATTTAAAATCTATGGAATGCTATGGCTCAAACTGAGCCTGCTGCAAAACCTTAAAATCAAGGTTAAAACTCCAAGAGGAGCAACAGACTTAAACACAGGCCTGATACTAACCAAAGTCTGACAAGAGATTAAACGTCTGGCACATACACCAGACACTAGTATAATAAAGGATAACACAGAAATCTGACCCTTCAAAAAACTGACTGACAAACCATCCTTCAGACCTTCCTGGAGAAAAGGCAAAAACCCTAGGAATCCTGACCCTACTCCAAGAGTAGTCCAGGAATTCACACCAATCAGGGTATTTACACCATACCTTATGGTAAACTTGCGAACCTGAATCAAGGACTCAATGACCGATTCAGAAAATCCACGCTTAGACAGAACTAATCATTCAATCTCAAAGCAGAAAGCTTCAGAGAAAATGAAAGGAGGATGAAAGAAATGACCCTGAATTAGAAGGTCCTTCCTCAGGAACAACCACCAAAGTAGAAGAAATACATCTCCGCTAGGTCTGAATACCAGAGCCTGCAAGACTATGCAGGAACTATTAAAATACAGGTAGTCCTCAGTTTACTCCGGGGTTAGGTTCCAGAAGGAATGGTTGTAAATCGAAACCGTTGTAAATTGAAACCCAGTTTATAATGTAAGTCAATGGGAAGTGAGGAAGATAGGTTCCAGGCCCCTCTCAAAATTGTCATAAGTAACATCTAATACATTATTTTTAAAGCTTTGAAATGAAGACTTTAAATGCTAAACAGCATTATAAACCTAATAAAATAATCACACAACACAAAATATATAATTAAACTAAGTTAAATGAACAAAAACATTTGCTAAACAGCATTATAAACCTAATAAAATAATCACACAACACAGACTTCACTATGCATTCCAATCTGGACTGATTTATAGACAGAAGATCTTGTTCCTTTGAAATCTGCTCGATAAGCTCATGCCTGATTAAACTGATTAATTTCAGCTTGCTTGGCTTTGCTGCAAAACAAGAGGGCAGCTCCACCTACTGGCTATTTTAATAAATGTACTGCTTCTCAATGCTTTTCAATAGCAGTCACATGACTGGAAAAAAAGGTTGTTAGTCTGAAACGGTATAAATTGAACCGTTGTAAAACGAGGGTCACCTGTACTGACACTCACTCCCATTTGATACAAGCAATGACTCGTGGTAGGTTAGCAAACTGAGGAACAGGGATGTCTGACTGAAATCCCAAAGGAACCGCCAGGGTATTTAACAGAGCAGCCTGCTGATCTCTTGACCACAAACATAACTTGGAAGCATGGCATATTGCCATCTCCTACTCCAGCCATTTGAAGGTTAGCCTGGGGAACACCTCCGGGAGAAGCACCCACTCCCCAAGATGAAAATCTCACTGCTCAAGAAGACCGCTCCTGGTATTCACTCCTGAAATGTGAATAAAAAACTAATGTGAGCGTCCGCCCACCGAACAATCCACTCCAGTCATGGCAAAGGAACCCCAGATTTTTCCCAGGCAGTTAATGTAAACCACTGAAATGAAAGAGTTCAACTGGAACCTGAAAAAACGGTTAAAAGAACATCATCAGATACGGAGGCGATGTCATATGACCGGACTCAGCCACAGACTAAGATGAAGGCAGAGTCACATCCCAAGAGCGCTCCGATTTCCCTAAACCAATGGTTTCCTATCATAAACACGAAACCACAAATAATCATATCGCTCCGACTAGGAGTGATAGAGAAGAAATAAAACGGCCTGAGGGGTGACAGGGTTTTCGCAAAACGCACGCATCCAGAGCCGACAGAAACTTCTAAGATACTGTGGCTAGAGCTACGCCATATCGCCTCTTACAGAGACCGATATAAAGATTGTAAAATACATCAGTCTGCAGCCATTTATTGTCATTTAGACACCAATAAAAATGAGCCCCACTAAATTAATTAAAGGGCCACTAAACCCAAATTCTTTCTTTCATGATTCAGATAGAGAATACAAATTTAAACAACATTACAATTTACTTCTATTATTTATTTTGCTTCATTTTTTAGATATCCTTAGTTGAAGAAAAAGCAATGAACATGGGTGAGCCAATCACACAAGGCTTCTATGTGCAGCTACAGAGCATATCTAGATATGCTTTTCAGCAAAGAATATCAAGAGAATAAAACAAATTAGATAATAGAAGTAAATTAGAAAGATGTTTAAAATTGCATTCTCTTTCTAAACCATGAAAGAAAAAATGTGGGTTTCATGTCCCTTTAACCCCTTCATGATCAATAAGGGGGAAACAGTCTCATCTTGTCACATTAAGTGCCTGCCTGCTGCCAAAATAAATATCCTAACTAGGATATACATTGTCCCTTAATTAATCATTGCAGTTTGTAAAGTGCAGTCTCCCATTTTCATTTAGAAGACAAAAAGGCACTTACCTGCATCTAGCCGTCTGGCAGGAGGACAGCCTACCCGGTGTGAGAGGACACCACTCCTCAGAGACCTGTAAAAAAAAGAAAGAACAGAGTAAACCTACTCTGGCTTTCTGTACTAGGGCAGCAACATGTTAGAAAAATGCAGTGAAGCCTACACCACAAGTTCCTAACTACTTTAAAGCCACCACTGCCCTACTGAAGAGGCTATCGTGGAGTATGGCTAGACCAAATCTCGAAAGAAAAGATCAGAGCAAACCTACTCTGGCTTTCCAAATAATAAAATCTTGATTGAAGTGAAAAAAAACAATCTTCTTTAGACACCAAAACTTCACCTCCTCCTTGCACCGAAGGCAAAGAGAATGATTGGGGGTTGTGGGAAGGGAAGTGATACTTAAAGGCACACTGAACCCAATTTTTTTCTTTCGTGATTCAGATAGAGCAATTTTAAGCAACTTTCTAATTTACTCCTATTATCACATTTTCTTCCTTCTCTTGCTATCTTTATTTTAAAAGCAGGAATGGAAATCTTAGTAGCCAGCCCATTTTAGGTTCAGTACCATGGATAGTGCTTGCTTATTGGAGGCTTACATTTACCCACCAATAAGCAAGCATAACCCAGGTTCTCAACCAAAAATGGGCCGGCTCCTATGCATCACATTCCTGCTTTTAAAATAAAGATAGCAAGAGAACAAAGAAAAATTGATAATAGGAGTAAATTAGAAAGTTGTTTAAAATTGCATGCTCTATCTGAATCATGAAAGAAGAAAAATTGGGTTTAGTGTCCCACAGCTTTGCTGTGGTGCTATTTGTCTCCTCCTGCTGGCCAGGAGTGGTATTCCTAACAGTAATTGATGAAGCCGTGGACTCACCATATCTTAGGAAAGAAAGGAAGATATTTACCTCAAAACTTCCTAATTATTCACACCCCATTGTAAAGAGACTTTAACAAGCCAATCAGGATACTTGTCCTAGGACTTGCAAGGGAGTGTGCATATGGCATGTGCAGGCACAGTCATGTTATTTTCCTATTTAGTTTAAGGAAGTTTATTACGCAATCTCACTAGATTTTAGTGAAATCTCATAAGATCACAGCAAAGCAATGCATAACTTCAGCACTGCTGATGCTGATTGGCTATTTTTTTTTCTTTCAATCTTGCAGCTTTAAAGCAGCTGAATTATAACTTAGCAAAGCACTGAAGACATTTTGAGGTAAAATATCTTTCTTTTTACATAGAGATGCTCAGGTGATATTTTTATGTCAGCTTTTTACAGTTTAACTGCACCACCTTCAAATGATTTATCACATGAATATTTTAAGTTTTAACCTTAGCTCACTGTCCTGCTGCAAACAATAAAACAGGCAGTAAAACCGACTAATAAAAAAGGTTGTGTGGATGTTTACACAAAGTCTACATTATTTGATGGTTTATATATATATTTCCCTAATTGTCCTCCACAGAAGACAGAGATTAATAGAAAACTATTTTAAACATGGCGGCACTCATTACTTTATAGAATCTATAGTACTTTATAGAAACTAAACATTTACACTTATATATATTTAAACAACTACATAATATAATGGTAAAAATGCATCTACATATTACTCTAGGGCTAATCTTTGCTTTGAATACATCATTATGTCTAGCATAGATTTACTGCTTAATGTCACTTTAAAGGAAGCAGTGTATGTGTGTAGGTAAATAACCCTGGACATCTGCATAGTACAGCCACAGACTAGTGACACTGTGTGCATATGTTACACTGCCACTCTAAACCTGTCTGAAGTATTAAAATAAACACACACAGGTTTGGTGGCGGCATTGTAATATTGCTCAATGGTCGAGGGCCATTTTTTTTTGTTAGAGGGACACTAAAGTCAAAATTAAACATTCATGATTCAGACAGAGCTTGCAGTTTTAAAATACTTTACTATTTACTTCCATTGTCAAATTATGCACATACTTTTTATATGCATATTTTCTGAGGCACCAGCTACTATTGAGGTCTAGATTTATTAAAGCTGAGGCGGACAGGGTCGCATACACGCACCCCTGTATGCCTAAGCTCGCCTGTGGCGGGGCAAATTTACCATTGCAAACAAATTTGCGCTAGCATGCAATCCCGCCCCCTGCCCGCGCACAGTCAATCACGAGCGGGCAGGAGCTGTCAATCTCCTCGGTCGGACTAGACCGCAGAGATTGAATTTTGCCACCTTAGAGGTGGCGAAGAATTTAGGGAAGCGGCGGTCTAGTGACCGCTGCTTGTTATATTACAGCGAGCAAGTTCTTGTGAGAGCCCTGAGCAGTGTATACATATATGAGCATGTGATTGGCTGATGTATGTCACATGATACAGGAGGCTAACAGATTTTGAAGTTTGTCAGAAAAAAAAAATCTAAAACTCATTTAAAATTCAGAGTAAGTTCTATTGAGTTGTCTTTGTATTATGAACTTGTTGATTATGCAATTCTACTCTATTTAATGGTCATTTAAGTAATTGACAGGTACAGACAAGATCAAATACAATTCTCTGAGGAAGAGTTCTTCAAAGTGATATAAAATACTTTGTGACCAATATAAAATGTCTAATTATGCATAGTAAAAACAACTTAGGACAAAATAAATAATGAAAGTACTGTATGTTGCTGTTACAAGTAGAAGTGCAGACTTCATGACATTTTTTTACCCCATTTTAGCTGCTGAAGTATACTAAATAGTTTACCAATCACTCATTTACCTTTATTTTGTCATTTGAAATAGATGTTTTTTTCCTAAGATATGGTGAGTCCACGGCTTCATCAATTACTGTTGGGAATACCACTCCTGGTGATACTTCGCTACAAGTATCACTTCCCTTCCCACAATCCCCAGTCATTCTCTTTGCCTTCAGTGCAAGGAGGAGGTGAAGTTTTGCTGTCTGAAGAAAATGCTTCGCTACAAGCAAGATTTTATTATTTTAAAAGCCAGAGTAGGTTTGCTCTGATCTTTCCTGTGTTCTGGGTATAGCTGTAGTCCACGTTAATCTCTTCAGTAGAGTAGTGGTGGCTTTAAAGCAGTTAGGAACTTGTGAGGTGGGCCTTGCTGCGTTTTTCTAACATTGTTGCTGCCCTTAGATAGAAAGCCAGAGTAGGTTTACTCTGTTCTCTCTTTTTTTTCTACAGGCCTCTGAGGAGTGGCATCCTCTTACGTCGGGTAAGTTGTCCTCCTGCTGGACGGCTTGATGCAGGTAAGTGTCTTTCTATCTTTCAGGGTGGAGATATGGCACTTAACATTTTAAACTAATTGGCTGCATCGTTTTGGGACATATATATCCTTTATGCAGGATATTTTGAAGGACAGGGAGCAGGCACTGATTTGTGATAAGAGACAGGGATTATACTTTTTGTTGTTTAAAAGTTATTTCCCGGAGAGGTTTCCGGAGGAGGAGCTCAGGTGTATGGTCAGGTGAACCACCTGTGCAGCATCACCTCCACTACAAGCCTTGGCGGTATCTTCGCGCCTAAACCTACTGACTCAGGACGGCTTGCCTAGCTAAATCCATCGCTTCCATAAACCTCCACAGTGCCATACCAAAGCACTGGGCTGCATTCTGCAGCAGCTATATGACTTTTATCCCTCTTCTTGGATATCGCCATATCAAGTGGTAATTCTTAAAAAGAGACTGCTATCTCCCCCTCACGCTGAATTTTCTATATGCAAACACAGGTCGTGTTCTAAAAAGGCATATTGTACTGAACTTCCACCCATAGCCCTTCCTGCCCGGAACGCTGAGATCTAGAGGTGTACAGACTCCTTGGTGATCTTACCCGGCTCAAGAGAGAGGTCCCCTGCTCCTGCCGTTTGGCTCCAGTTACAGATCCAGGGCTCCCTGCCTGTTCGGAACTCTGAGGCGTGCCCTCACTGCGGATAGAGAGAGGTGTAGAAGCTCCAGACGCTGCACTACTCTTCCGGTCGTGTAGTCCCCTCCCACCGGTGCTGCGTGAGGGGACCCGACCGTTGTTTGCTTCCAGAAACCCTGCCCGGGCACCGGGCGTGACCACCCCCACTACAGTTACTGGGCCCTGGACGGACCTGGATTTCCGTCAGCTGGGCAATCTCCTGCACCTCCATCAAGCCGGACCAAGCGCCCCCTCTCCCACCGGTGCTGCGTGAGAGGGGTCGCATAAGAGAAAAGAACCTCTCGTGGACACAGGCATCCTTTAGATCTCCAGCGGGTAATATTGATGGCTACTGGGTATTAGAACTTACTACTGGTATCCTCCCTGTCCCCTTATCCTCATATACATACCAAGTTAAGAACTGGTAAAGGGAGTTAAGGAAGATCAAAGGGAAGGGATCACTAACTCAGTTCCTAACACGGCTCGTAAAAGTTTGGGAAAGTTTGGAAAGTTTCATTTTCTCACTTAATTTCATAAGATATTGGACACTTCTTTCTGCATTACTACTTATCATGCTCCTGGCCTAGAGCATTTAAATTTGTCCAAAGGTTTTGTCTGTCCTAACAAGGATTCTACCTTTAAAGAACTAATACTTAGTATATGTATATTTCATAAGGGCTGTATTTATCCATATCCGTAGCTGTGTTATTTACACCATTAGGAAAAAGGACAATAAATTCCCACCTACACATGGTTAACTAAGACATACATGTTTACTAAACTACTTTCTAGCTGTATTACACTATTTCTTTTCACTTGCTAAACCTGCATCTGACGAAGGAACAAGTGAGAAAAAAAGAAAAAATAGGAAAATAACTGGGAAGGAAGAGAAGGGGGGAAGGGAAGGAAGGGAAAGGGAAAAAAAATATATATATATATACTAATAATACTGACAAAATTGATGTGAACTGTTAACTGTTACATTTCCCTATCCAAAAATGTAATACTGTATAATTCACTGTTAAGCCAAGTTTATATCTTGTCGTTTTCTTATATGGTATCCATGACTTTGGAATTGTAATCATTATAGCTACTGGGCTTTGCTATTACAACCTTGCATTCTGATCACTAGCTGCTACTGAAAATCTATAGAAAAAGGAGAATACTGGGAAAACTAAGACAGCAAGGAGTGTTTTAGCAATCCCAGTATATTTATAACAAAACTGTGAAAAATAGCTAATTTTGAGGTAGTAGTATCATACCTCTCTCCTTTATATTTCCCATTTGGGCTAGAAAGGAAAACAATGTAGGAGGTCAACTGTTGTAACTGTTTGGTAAATCCAAATTTATTGTACTCTTTAAGAATATAACCCTTTTTTTGTTCTTAGACAATTACATCTGATATTGCTCCTCTTATCTGAAGCTTAACAAAACTCTCCCCAGATACTATGGGAGGGAGTGTATGAAACCTGCTGCAGTATTGTTAAACATCTTGAGTTTTTCCTCTGGGTTTAGTCCTTTACACACATCTTGAATTGACTGTAATAACCCTCATTGGGCTCTGTAATTACATCTCTTGAACCTAGGGCCCCTGCATTGGCACATAAAAGGTTTTAAGAGCACTCCATCTTCGCACTGAGGAAGTTATATATCCTTAGAACAGACACTTTGGTTCAGATAAATTTTCCTCGGTACCCTTGCCTTACAGGCAATAAGTTTCTCAGAAAATTAATGGTCTATTGCTCTTAAAGTCATAAACTCTCATAGACATCTTTAGAAATTGCTATAACCCTTTTAGTAATACTATATTACTGTACTATTAAACACTATAAACCTTTCTTATCTCTTAGACACCTCTTACTTACTACTGAGTTTGCCCCCTCAGGCTTAACTAATTGGCCCCTCTTTTTGTGGATAGCAGCAGAGGGAGCAGGGAACATAACTCTGTGTGGAAGTTTCAAATGAACCAAATTTGGGCTTTCTCGCCCCTGAATATGTTAATGGTCACCTCTGGAAAACAGTGTAACAGAACATAATTCTTCTTAACTGTTTCTCTTAATGTATTTGTCTAATTGAACTGGGTATTTCTTTAGCAGAAAAGAACAGGGCTTGAGAGTTCATACTCTGGTATTTTATACGCTACAAAATATAGAAGCACTCAGCCCTGGGTCAGACCAATTCATTTTAGTGCCTTTCTTTTCCTTTTTTTTTTTTTTTTTTTTTTCTCTCCTCTCCTCTTATATAGGCAGTAGGGCTCTCAGAAATCAATCATTTCCTCCTGTCAAGGTCTAAAGGATAAGGTCTATTACTCCCGCTTCCTTCTTTGCACGTTTTTTGTATTTCACTTCACATTCACTCCTGCACACTATAAAGGGTGATAATTCTCACTTTCTTAAACTCTTTTCGCGAACGCACTTTCTCCCCTATTTAGATATAAGCACTTTACACAACGGACCCTTCACATATTCAATAATCCACCTTCACGGCCGCCTCCAATCACGCCACACCGCACGATCTGGAGAATTCTTTCACAGGACCCATTAACGCACGTCACTATATATGGACAAATATTTACACGGACACCCAAAAACTTCTCCTTTAGCCATGACAGGGAGACAAAAAGAAAAAAGGAACAAAGCTGTTCCCGAATTATCATCCGATTTACACCCACCTACCATGCCCCACTTAGCCACCTCAGAGCAGTTAGATATCCATTCTTTAGTATCTAAAATCTCAGAAGCTTTATCTCCCAAATTTGACCTACTGCAAAAGGAAATCAGACAAGACATTGCCTCCTTGTCTAACGAGGTGAAACAGTTTGCCAGCAGAATCTCTGAGGCTGAACAGCGAATCTCAGATCTGGAGGATCTGACTGTTAACTATAAAAGTAATCTTGAATCAATAAACACTTCCCTTGTAAGAATGCAAAGCAAAATCGATGAGTTAGAGGATAGAACAAGAAGGAATAATCTTAGGATCATAGGGGTTCCTGAGGAAAGGCAATTTGAGGACTTACTTACATTTATCACTGTCACATTGCCTAACTTGTTGCAGATCCCAGAATCCCACCCTCCTATCATCATAGAAAGAGCTCATAGGGTAGGCCAACCAGATAGACATAGAAACAGCACTCGCCCAAGACCTATTGTTGTAAAATTTTTAAATTTCCAACATAAGGTCATGTTACTTCAGGCCTTTCGTAAACAGCAACCCATCTTTATAAATGAGGCAAAAATCTTTCTGTTTCAAGACTATTCCATAGGTACAGCCACTAAAAGGAGAGAGCTAGCCCCACTGTGTACAAACTTTATAAAGAAAGGTGTCCAAGCAACCCTGCTGTACCCAGCCAGGCTGAAACTCTCTATTGAGGGACACATACATTTTTTCGAAAAAGCTCGAGATGCAGCGAAATTTTATGCCGAATCCTTTCCTCAGGATTAAAATTGAAAAGACTTAAGCATCTAAAACTAGAGGGATGAACACCCATGGTGTTCTTAACAGGTAAATTGATACCTTATGGATATGGGAGTGGCCATAAGGTCAAGTCTTCCCAATATGTTTGTGTTAAAAGGGAACATAGGATTAAAATCCCTTGTTTTCTGTTTTTGTTTTCGGTGGGTTTTTTTTTTTTTTTTTTCTCTCTCTCTCTTTCTCTCTCCTTCCCTCTCCCTTTTTCCTTCCTCCCTTTGTTTACTTGAGAAGTGGCGGCGGGGGGTAAAGTTAAAATAACTTCCTGGAACATTGGAGGTCTCACCTCCCCTATCAAACGGAAGGCAATACTTTTGCATCTAAGAAAGATTAATACTGATGTAGCCTTCCTACAAGAAACACACTTAAAACCCGAGGAAGTTCTAAAACTAAAATCTTCCTGGGTTAGGGAAGTCCTATTCTCATCTACCACGAAAAGAAAAAGCGGGGTAGCAATTCTGCTGGGGAAGAAACTCTCTTACGAGGTCATTCAAGTAGCCACGGATCAGGAGGGAAGATACCTAATGGTAAAAATCAAAATCTCAAAAATGTTATTCACTTTTTGTAACGTATATGCCCCCAATGTTTTCAATCTCCCCTTCTGGGAAACGCTCCAAAACAAGCTCCTATCATTTGCAGAAGGGTACCTAATACTTGGAGGTGACTTCAACATGGCCCCCCAATATCCGATTGATAGGCTCAGGCAGAACCTTGTCCCAATTAAAACCAAGAGAGACAACCTTGAATCTAAACTATTTACTAACTTGCTTCACAATTTGAAACTTTGTGATATTTGGAGGGTACAAAACCTTGATCTGAGGGATTTCACCTGTCACTCGAAAGCCCACAAGACTCTGTCAAGAATTGATCTCTTTTTAGCAGATGAAAGAGTATGTAAAATGAAAGTAACTTCTAAAATTTATCCTATTACTATCTCAGATCATGCTCCAATAACACTCGATTTCCAATCAACTCCCCAGGGGAGTAAGAATCGTGCCTTTTTTTTCCCAAAATACCTAGCATCTGATTTAAAATTTAAAAACTGGTTAGTCTCTAGATTCCGCGAGTACGCGCTTCTCAACCAACAACATACCTCTCAACCTGCTCTCTTTTGGGAAACTGCAAAGGCAGTCCTCCGTGGAGAGATACTAGCGTATACCATTTCCAGGTCTAAAAAATTTAAAAGAAGGGAAAACGAAGTTTTGCGAGCTGTCACAAATGCTTATAACCGCTATATATTACATAAAACACCCGAAAACTGGTCTAGGTATAATATAGCATTGACAGAAAGGGACTCTTTCCTACTTTATAAAAGTACCCAAAAAGATCTCAGGCTACAAGCTAAATTATACCACTATGGCAATAAAACAGGGAAGCTTCTGGCTAACCTGGCTAAGGTGGAAAGAGGATCCTCTATAATAAAATCCATTAAAGAAGGGAGTAAAAGCGTTAATACCACCGAAGAAATCCGTAGGGTATTTGCTGCATACTACGAACTCCTGTATACCTCTAAAACATCTAATAACACTCAGAGAGAGAACTTTTGGAATAAAATAGCATTCCCATCCCTCACCCCTGATCTGCTTCAAAAGTTGCAGTCGCCACTTACTGAAGTAGAAATTTCTACAATGATCCAAAGAATGTCTTTAAATAAAACCCCGGGACCGGACGCACTCCCGAATGAGTTTTACAAAATATTGGCACCTGAGATAACAAGGTATCTGACGTCACTTTTCAATGACATATACATCACTGGCAACACTCCTACCAAGGAGTTTGTCGCTTCTTTTACAACTCTCATTTTGAAACAGGGGAAAGATCCAGACAAAAAGGAGTCATATAGACCCATTGCACTCTTAAACTCGGATTACAAACTCTTTACATCCATCTTAGCACACAGGCTTCAACCTCTGCTTAATATCATTATTCATAAAGATCAGGCCGGTTTTTTACTAAAGCGAAACTTATCATCTAAAATAAGAGAAGTATTTTTGTCAATTGAACACTGCGGGATGTCGGACACGAGGGACCTGGGGGGGGAGGACACTTCTGATATGGCGATCATTACTATCGACGCCGAAAAAGCGTTTGACTCGGTACACTATGATCACCTGGCTTTCTCCCTACAGCAATTCGGACTTGGAGGTAATTTCCTTCGCCTCTTTAATAACCTATACAGTAATGCTTCCACGAGAGTCTTAATTAACGGTGAAATGACTGCAGATATAAGGCTGGGGAGGGGAACTAGGCAGGGGTGTCCTCTCTCCCCCCTTCTCTTTGATGTGGCTATTGAACCACTCGCCATACAAATACGACATCAGCTTGAAGGGTTCAAAATAAAGGGAAAAGAACTACAAATTGCACTCTACGCAGATGACGTTTTGATTTACATGTCTAACACGGCTAGAAATATTCCCAAACTTTTAGATATTATAGACCAGTTTGGATCTTTCTCTGGTTATAGGGTGAACATTTCTAAATCAGAGTTATGCTGGCTTAAACAGAATAAGGAGTCTTGTGCTAATATTCCATTCTCCATAGTTCAAGACGCTTTTAAGTATTTAGGTATCTGGATTTCCCCTAATCCTAATCTTTGGTATGATCTAAATGTTCCTCCAGTTCTTAACAGAGTTAAACAAGCTCTTAAAACCTGGCAGAAACTTCCCTTGTCTTTGTCTGGACGTATTGCACTCTACAAAATGATGCTCCTTCCAAAAATCCTTTTTGTGCTTCAGAATACTCCACTTATTTTAAAATCAAAAGATATCTTATCCTTTAACATAGCACTCCGTTCATTTATTTGGCAGAATAAGAAACCAAGGATCTCTCTTGCAAAATTAAGCCTCCCTACAGAGTATGGGGGACTAGCTCTGCCAGATATTCGTTTATACAACATAGGGATACAAGTTAGAGTGGTGATAGACTGGTTAACGAAAGCTAACTACGTAACAAATCTTGATCTCGAAAACAGCATAGCGTATCCACACTCCCTAATAGCTCTCCTACACTGCAATAACGACTTAATCCCCCCCGAAATAAAAAAAATAAAGTCTATCTACAACCCAATTCACATGTGGAAAAAGATATGTATCTTGCTGAAAGTTCAATTTAGAGTCTCACGATACTTACCATTTTTAAACAACCCACAATTTCAAGCGGGGATACAGTCTCCTATCTTTTTGAATTGGGAGACCCAGGGCCTAGCAAACATCTCACAATTACTTGATCTCCAAAAAAAATGCATTAAGACTTTCGAATCTATTAGGGAGGAATTTCATCTCCCTAATAAAAAATTTTTTGCCTACCTTCAAGCGAGGCATTACACACTTAAATTAATAAACGACTTCGGCTGGGACTGGTCCTTGGGTCTCCTGGAAAATTGGCTTTTATTAGCCAAAAATGGCCAAACATCTATATCATATATTTACCAAAGATTGAGTTCTCTCCAAGCCCCAGAAACGATAGAAAAAATCCAGACTAAATGGAGGGTAATGCTCCAGGAAGACTTCGCTGAGATCCCCACAGTAATCCCATCTATTCAGGCAATCGCACGTGTCACCCCTTCTGCTACTTGGCGGGAGGCGCACGTTAAGTTGCTTCATATGACTTACTTCTCCCCAGAGAAAGGGGCTAAATGTCGAAGCACTACCTTCTATAAATGCCCAAAATGTTCACTTCCAGCAGCCAATCTTATTCATATGTTCTGGTATTGTCCGAGAATTAGATCCTGCTGGTCAAAAACTCAATTCTGGCTTACTAACCTCTTGGGCATTAGGTCCCTGGAACTATCTCCTTCAAATATAGTGTTTCCCATAGCGGACTTAGCCCTTCCTAGGGATAATATTAAAATAGTTACCCTGGTAATCTTAGCGGTTAGGTATTTAATCTTGATCTCCTAGCGAGATTGAACATCTAATCTTTCCATTTAGGGATACGGAATTGGTTCTCCTTGGAGTATGGTAAACCCTTGGTAACCAATAAATTGATATAGAGGGGGGGGGGGGGGAGGAGAGAGAGAGAGGGAATTCTTCTTCTGGTCATCTTGTCCTGTCTCCCTTTTTTTCTTTTTCCTTTTTTTTTTTTTTTTTCTTTTTTTTTTTTCTCCCCCGTTTATATATGTTTTTGCCCCCCATTCAAAATTTAAAAACCCCAACTTTGTGTACAAGTAATTTCTTTTTATAAAGGTAATACTGATTTGATAGGAGAAGGTGTAAATCACCTTCTTGAATTATGTTTGTGTTTTGTATTTTTTTTGTTTTTTTCTCTCTTGGAATGCAATGCTACACCTGGCCCTGCGTGGCATAAAATGGTGGATTTCATTTGTCTGTATACATTGTTGGTTATAAATAAAAAAAAAAGTTATTTCCCATTTTATTAACTGTGGGCTGTATGTTGCTTTGTTAAGTTCTGTTTAGACACGGATTTAACAGGGGTTGTTATTATCTTTGACAATGTCTTTTAATGTTTGGATGTGCAAACTTTCAGACCATACAAGGTACAGGCACTGGTGTCTGATTGTACCCGGAAAGGGTTTATGTCAAACAGAGCTTTGGGCTCAATTGAGTTTCCATTAGCAGGGGCAAGTCAAGTCCAGTGGACAGGTTTCCTTTATTGCGCAGCTCCTTCTTGGCGGGTGAGATGATGAGAATCACGCATTTTTTTTTCTCTCTGGAAACTAGGACTAGTCCAGTAGCTTGCTAGTGTGGTACGTGACACGCCTCTCCGTTTCTGTTCTAAGTTTAAACGGAGCGGCGTTCTCACTGCTGAATAAAAATGTTTTTTCTTTGTTTGAGTTCGGCAGGGAGCTCTGCCGTCTTTTGCTCGGTGTTGTTGTTACTGATAGCAGTAAAGGAACCGCTGCATCTTGAGAGTACGTTTATGTTTTAAGAGTGGCAAGTCAAGGAATCTTTGATCTTGCATACTAAATAGATCCTTCAATAAATTATGCATAAGACATACATAATAATTGTTCAGATTATATTTTTTGTGCCTGGGGAACTGTTTTTTAAAGTCACAGTACATAATTTAATGTATGTTTATTTTCTATTATGAAAAAGTGTTATGTATTGAGGCACAATTTCTTTGTTTTCCAAACTATTCTGTTCCTAGAACGCATACCCTGAAGCATTTTTGTTTTTGCATATGCAATTCAGTGCTATATGGTTCATTTTTAACTCTTTAATTATAAGATTGATTGTTGCCCACTGAGCCCATTGTCTGTAAGGTTGATGCTGTTTAGGCAATGACACAGCTTTCTCCTCAATCGTCCTAAGCCTTTATGGCGTCACATGCAGTGGCCTGAAGTTCCTCTCAAAGTTATTTGCTTGCAGAATTGCTGCCCAGGTATTTTTGCGGTATCTGTGGCATTATCTGCTTTTTCTATACTTATGGGAAATCGCAAGAGGAATATTAGAGATTCAGATAGTAAGGTTTCTGTTCCACCAACAGCTACACAGACTGCCTTTCCCCATAGGTTCGATGAGGATACGTCGGTAGCCTCTGAGGGTGAAATCTCAGATTCAGACAGTATAATTCCTTCATCTGATGCTGAAGTAGTAACCTTCAGATTTAAGCTTGGACACCTTTGTGTATTGTTAAAGGTGGTTTTGGCTATTTTGGAGCGACTCCGATATGTCTGTCGTCGTCGTCAACCCTGCAGAATCTAGTAAACTTTATATATACTAGGATTCCTCTGCAGGAGTTTTTTATTGTTCCAGACCGTGCTGAAAGATTTTTTTCACAGGAATGGGAGAAGTCAGGGATTCGAGTCAGTAAACTTATATCTGTCTGCACCTCTATGCTTCCGCCTCAGTCTTTACCTTGCTTTGCTCCTGTTGGCTGCTCTAAATCTCTTTAACCAGCTAACCTCACACCAGAATCACATTCAAAAGCATATTAAATTAATCCAAAGTGGAGGAATTTATATATTTATTTACTTATTAGTACTGCTTAGGTCCAGTTTCACATATTGCAATTTTTTTTTAATGATTAGCCCAGCAGTGGATGATCCACTGCTGGGCTAATAATTAAAAAAAAATAATAAAAAAAAAATTGATTTAGTTGTTTTTTGGGATGTTGGGGTGGAGAGCGAAATTGCATGGGAGGGGGGGCCCAAGAAAATGTTTGCCCGGGGTCCAGTCAATATTAAAGACGGCCCTGCTGTCTCCATTAATTATGGCGCACGGTGCCTATAGTAGTAGGGCATTTCTACTCTGGCTAAGAGAACTATGATTCCTAGAGAGGATAGCTGTTCATTTGAAGATCAATGGACTAATCGGGAGGTTTACATGGAAGTTTGTATTGCCACTGGGTCAAGTATGTCATCCGTAATGGTGGGACGCCTGGTTTGATTCCAATTTGGTAGAGACTCCTTTGGAGGAAATCCAGGACAGATTTAAGATTCTTAAGCTAGCCCGCCGGGCGTTGTGGTTACATTGAATGGATTTTCCTCTGAGTTCAGGCTTCTGGCGCATCCTTAAAAGGGTAAGACCTTGTTTGATCCTGCTTTGACAGGAATATTTCTTATATTACGGATGGAAAAGGGTCTTTTCTAAGGCAAGACAAGATGAATAGACAAAGGAGTTTGCCCCCAATCCGGGATCGGTTTCTAAGTGGGGGGGCTAAATCTCTGTCTTCAAACATGGATACGAGATGTCCCAGATAGGCTGTGGACATAGTATCTCAGGTTTTCTACATAGAATTCATACCTTTTTTGAGAGGTTCCACCTCTCAAATTATTTGCAGGCCAGATAACAGTGAGACATTTTTGAAGTGCGTTTGAGGACCTCTCTTCCCTGTGAGTGTTAGGTCCAGTTCCTGTAAGGGAACAGGGTCTAGAATTATATTAATTCCCGTTCGTGGTTCCCAAAAAGAAGGAAATTTTTCGTCCTATGGTAGATCTAAAGAGTCTCAACAATTTTTTTCACAGGGTACCGTTCTTTCAAGGTTGAAACCAGGGGTTTCATTCTTCCTTTGGTTCAAAAGGGTCAGTTCTGGAGGACGTGTATTTTCAAGTTCCTGAGTTTTGCCTTTATGCCAAACACTTTCAGCTTGTGGCTCTTCCCTTTGGCCTTGCCACGGCTCCCAGAGGTGTCTATCTTGGCAGTGATCAGGTTTCCGGGAATTGCTGTGGTGCCCTTCCTGGACATAATGGTTCAGACGCCATCTTTTCAAGAAGCAAACTCTCATACAGAGATCTTTTTGTCTTTTCTCATTCCCACGGATGGGCAGTGAATATGAAAATGAGTTCCCTTGTTCCAGCTATAGGGGTAGTTTTTTTAGGGACCATCTTAGTTTCCCTATTTCTGAAAATATTTTTGTCAGACGTCAGAAAATAGGAGTCTTTACTGTTGTTTCTTTCGGTACTCTTCTGTTTGGACCTTCAGTGGCTCAATGTATGGAGATAATTGGTCTGATGGTTGTTTCATTGGACAATCATCCCTTGGCTGGATTCCAACTTAGAGTCTGCTGTTATGCATGTTCAGATAGTGGACCGGGGATCTAGTGGCTCTGTGTTGGAGGATAGATCTAGATCTATCAACATGAGATTCTTCCCTGTGGATCAGAGAGGGGAATTAGTGGTAGATTGCTCGCTTAGCTTGTGAGAGGTAGCGGGATTGTTGCCCACATTCCCCAGAATCTTTTGGTTTTCTCAGGAGCATCTGTCTCGGGCACATGCTTCTGGAGACCTTCCTGAGTAATAGTGACCAAGGTCGCTAGCCTGTTGGGTGGGTGATTATGGACTTGAGAGGAGTCTGCTCTTCCCATAACCATTTTGGAGTTGAGTGATCAACAATGCTCTGATGGCTTGGCCTCAGTTGTCTTAACCGTTTTTTCAGGTTCTAGTTGAACAATTTAATCTCAGTGGTTTACATTAACCACCTGGGAGGAATCTGGAGTTCCTTTAACATGGTTGCCGTGGATTGTTCAGTGGGCAGATGCTCACATTAGTTTATTCACTTTTCATATTTCAGGAGTGAATACCGGGAGCAGACTTCTTGAGCAGTCAGATATTTCATCCCAGGGAATGGGCGCTTCTCCCAGAGATGTTCTCCAGGTTAACCCTCAAATGGGGGGTGCTGGAGTTGGAGATGGCAGCACGCCAAGCTTCCAAGTTATGTTAAAGGTCAAGTGATCAGCAGGCTGCTCTGTTAAATACCCTGGCGGTTCTGTAGGATTTCAGTCAGACACCCTGTTCCTCAGTTTGCTCTCCTTCCACGAGTCATTGCTTGTATCAAATGGGAGTGAGCATCAGTATTTTAATAGTCTTGCAGGATCTGTTATACAGATCAAGCGGAGGAGATGTATTGCTTCCACCTTTGTGGTTGTTCCTGAGGAAGGACCTTCTAATTCAGGGTTCATTCTTTCATCAAACTTTCTCTGAAGCTTTTTGCTTGGAGATTGAATACTTAGTTCTGTCTAAGTGTGTTTTTCTGAATCTGTCATTGGACCATGATTCAGGTTCGCAAGCCTATTACTGGTAATTTTTACAATAAGGTATGGCGTAAATTCCCTGATTGGTGTGAATTCCAAGGCTACTCTTTAGTAGGGTCAGGATTCCTAGGGATTTTGCTCTCTCTCTAGGAAGGTCTGGAGGACAGTTTTTCAGTTTGTTTTCTGAAGGATCAGATTTCTGCTTTATCTTTTTTACACAAGTGTCTGGGGAATGTGCCAGATGTGTAATCTTTTTGTCAGACCCTGGTTAGTATCAGGCCTGTGTTTAAGTCTGTTGCTCCTCAGAGTTTTAACCTTGGTTTTAAGTTTTTGCAGCAGGCTCAGTTTGAGCCATGGCATTCCATAGATTTTATTTATCGTGGAATTTTTCTTTTTTTGCTATATCTTCTGCTCGGAGAGTTTAGGTACTCTCTGCTTTGCAGTGTGATTCGCTTTGTCGTATTTCGGATAAGGCGGTTATTACCCTAAGTGGAAATTTTGTTTGGGAATTTGTTGTTCCCTCACTGTGTCCTTATTCTTATAGGTTGAGGAACGTGTGTGCACAATTTGAATATTGTGTGTACTTAATATTTTTTCTTCTCTGTATCAGAAAGCTACTGCTACTTGTCTTTTCTCTGGTTGAGAAGTTTGTTTTTCAGACTGCGGGCTGCAGTCTCCTGAGAGGGTTATGGCTCATTACACGAGGGCTGTCTCTTTTTCCTGGATTTTCACAAATGAAGCTTCGTTGGATCGCTTTTGCAAGGCTGCAACTTGGTCTTCCTTGCATACTTTTTCAAATTTGATTTTTTGCCTCGACTGAGGCTTCTTTTGGGAGAAAGGTTTCAAGCGGTGGTGCCTTCTGTTTAGGTCTGCCTGTCTTGTCCCTCCCTATTCATCTGTGTCCTCTAGCTTGGGTACTGTCCCCAACAGTAATTGATGAAGTGGTGAACCATATCTTAGGAAAGAAAACAGGATTTATGCTTACCTGATAAATCTATTTCCGGATATGGCAAGTCCACGGCCCCGCCCTTTATTTTAAGACCGTTATTTTTTTTACTAAACCTCCTCTACACCTTGTGTTACTCCTTTTTTCTCCATTTCCCTTTGGTCAAATGACTGGGGATTGTGGGAAGGACAGTGATACTTAAAAGTTTTGCTGTTGTGCTCTTTGCCTCCTCCTGCTGGCCAGGAGTGGTATTCCCAACAGTAATTGATGAAGAAGTGGACTCAACATATTCGGAAAGAAATAGATTTATCAGGTAAGCATAAATCCTGTTTTTTTTTTTGCTGTTGAAATCATTACCTATATTGAAAATATGAATAATTTTGTATTCTCTAAAGAAAAACAGAATTTATGTTTACCTGATAAATTACTTTCTCCAACGGTGTGTCCGGTCCACGGCGTCATCCTTACTTGTGGGATATTCTCTTCCAGCAAAGCTGGTCACATGATCCCTCCTAGGCTCCGCCTACCCCAGTCATTCGACCGACGTTAAGGAGGAATATTTGCATAGGAGAAACCATATGGTACCGTGGTGACTGTAGTTAAAGAAAATAAATTATCAGACCTGATTAAAAAAACCAGGGCGGGCCGTGGACCGGACACACCGCTGGAGAAAGTAATTTATCAGGTAAACATAAATTCTGTTTTCTCCAACATAGGTGTGTCCGGTCCACGGCGTCATCCTTACTTGTGGGAACCAATACCAAAGCTTTAGGACACGGATGAAGGGAGGGAGCAAATCAGGTCACCTAAATGGAAGGCACCACGGCTTGCAAAACCTTTCTCCCAAAAATAGCCTCAGAAGAAGCAAAAGTATCAAACTTGTAAAATTTGGTAAAAGTGTGCAGTGAAGACCAAGTCGCTGCCCTACATATCTGATCAACAGAAGCCTCGTTCTTGAAGGCCCATGTGGAAGCCACAGCCCTAGTGGAATGAGCTGTGATTCTTTCGGGAGGCTGCCGTCCGGCAGTCTCGTAAGCCAATCTGATGATGCTTTTAATCCAAAAAGAGAGAGAGGTAGAAGTTGCTTTTTGACCTCTCCTTTTACCGGAATAAACAACAAACAAGGAAGATGTTTGTCTAAAATCCTTTGTAGCATCTAAATAGAATTTTAGAGCGCGAACAACATCCAAATTGTGTAACAAACGTTCCTTCTTTGAAACTGGTTTCAGACACAGAGAAGGTACGATAATCTCCTGGTTAATGTTTTTGTTAGAAACAACTTTTGGAAGAAAACCAGGTTTAGTACGTAAAACCACCTTATCTGCATGGAACACCAGATAAGGAGGAGAACACTGCAGAGCAGATAATTCTGAAACTCTTCTAGCAGAAGAAATTGCAACTAAAAACAAAACTTTCCAAGATAATAACTTAATATCAACGGAATGCAAGGGTTCAAACGGAACCCCCTGAAGAACTGAAAGAACTAAATTGAGACTCCAAGGAGGAGTCAAAGGTTTGTAAACAGGCTTAATTCTAACCAGAGCCTGAACAAAGGCTTGAACATCTGGCACAGCGGCCAGCTTTTTGTGAAGTAACACAGACAAGGCAGAAATCTGTCCCTTCAGGGAACTTGCAGATAATCCTTTTTCCAATCCTTCTTGAAGGAAGGATAGAATCCTAGGAATCTTAACCTTGTCCCAAGGGAATCCTTTAGATTCACACCAACAGATATATTTTTTCCAAATTTTGTGGTAAATCTTTCTAGTTACAGGCTTTCTGGCCTGAACAAGAGTATCGATAACAGAATCTGAGAATCCTCGCTTCGATAAGATCAAGCGTTCAATCTCCAAGCAGTCAGCTGGAGTGAAACCAGATTCGGATGTTCGAACGGACCCTGAACAAGAAGGTCTCGTCTCAAAGGTAGCTTCCAAGGAGGAGCCGATGACATATTCACCAGATCTGCGTACCAAGTCCTGCGTGGCCACGCAGGAGCTATCAAGATCACCGACGCCCTCTCCTGATTGATCCTGGCTACCAGCCTGGGGATGAGAGGAAACGGCGGGAACACATAAGCTAGTTTGAAGGTCCAAGGTGCTACTAATGCATCCACTAGAGCCGCCTTGGGATCCCTGGATCTGGACCTGTAGCAAGGAACTTTGAAGTTCTGACGAGAGGCCATCAGATCCATGTCTGGAATGCCCCACAGCTGAGTGACTTGGGCAAAGATTTCCGGATGGAGTTCCCACTCCCCCGGATGCAATGTCTGACGACTCAGAAAATCCGCTTCCCAATTTTCCACTCCTGGGATGTGGATAGCAGACAGGTGGCAGGAGTGAGACTCCGCCCATAGAATGATTTTGGTCACTTCTTCCATCGCCAGGGAACTCCTTGTTCCCCCCTGATGGTTGATGTACGCAACAGTTGTCATGTTGTCTGATTGAAACCGTATGAACTTGGCCCTCGCTAGCTGAGGCCAAGCCTTGAGAGCATTGAATATCGCTCTCAGTTCCAGAATATTTATCGGTAGAAGAGATTCTTCCCGAGACCAAAGACCCTGAGCTTTCAGGGATCCCCAGACCGCGCCCCAGCCCATCAGACTGGCGTCGGTCGTGACAATGACCCACTCTGGTCTGCGGAATGTCATCCCTCGTGACAGGTTGTCCAGGGACAGCCACCAACGGAGTGAGTCTCTGGTCCTCTGATTTACTTGTATCTTCGGAGACAAGTCTGTATAGTCCCCATTCCACTGACTGAGCATGCACAGTTGTAATGGTCTTAGATGAATGCGTGCAAAAGGAACTATGTCCATTGCCGCTACCATCAACCCGATCACTTCCATGCACTGAGCTATGGAAGGAAGAGGAACGGAATGAAGTATCCGACAAGAGTCTAGAAGTTTTGTTTTTCTGGCCTCTGTCAGAAAAATCCTCATTTCTAAGGAGTCTATTATTGTTCCCAAGAAGGGAACCCTTGTTGACGGAGATAGAGAACTCTTTTCCACGTTCACTTTCCATCCGTGAGATCTGAGAAAGGCCAGGACAATGTCCGTGTGAGCCTTTGCTTGAGGAAGGGACGACGCTTGAATCAGAATGTCGTCCAAGTAAGGTACTACAGCAATGCCCCTTGGTCTTAGCACAGCTAGAAGGGACCCTAGTACCTTTGTGAAAATCCTTGGAGCAGTGGCTAATCCGAAAGGAAGCGCCACGAACTGGTAATGTTTGTCCAGGAATGCGAACCTCAGGAACCGATGATGTTCCTTGTGGATAGGAATATGTAGATACGCATCCTTTAAATCCACCGTGGTCATGAATTGACCTTCCTGGATGGAAGGAAGAATAGTTCGAATGGTTTCCATCTTGAACGATGGAACCTTGAGAAACTTGTTTAAGATCTTGAGATCTAAGATTGGTCTGAACGTTCCCTCTTTTTTGGGAACTATAAACAGATTGGAGTAGAACCCCATCCCTTGTTCTCTTAATGGAACGGGATGAATCACTCCCATTTTTAACAGGTCTTCTACACAATGTAAGAATGCCTGTCTTTTTATGTGGTCTGAGGACAACTGAGACCTGTGGAACCTCCCCCTTGGGGGAAGTCCCTTGAATTCCAGAAGATAACCTTGGGAGACTATTTCTAGCGCCCAAGGATCCAGAACATCTCTTGCCCAAGCCTGAGCGAAGAGAGAGAGTCTGCCCCCCACCAGATCCGGTCCCGGATCGGGGGCCAACATTTCATGCTGTCTTGGTAGCAGTGGCAGGTTTCTTGGCCTGCTTTCCCTTGTTCCAGCCTTGCATTGGTCTCCAAGCTGGCTTGGCTTGAGAAGTATTACCCTCTTGCTTAGAGGACGTAGCACTTTGGGCTGGTCCGTTTCTGCGAAAGGGACGAAAATTAGGTTTATTTTTTGCCTTGAAAGGCCGATCCTGAGGAAGGGCGTGGCCCTTACCCCCAGTGATATCCGAGATAATCTCTTTCAAGTCAGGGCCAAACAGCGTTTTCCCCTTGAAAGGAATGTTAAGTAGCTTGTTCTTGGAAGACGCATCAGCCGACCAAGATTTCAACCAAAGCGCTCTGCGCGCCACAATAGCAAACCCAGAATTCTTAGCCGCTAACCTAGCCAATTGCAAAGTGGCGTCTAGGGTGAAAGAATTAGCCAATTTGAGAGCATTGATTCTGTCCATAATCTCCTCATAAGGAGGAGAATCACTGTCGACCGCCTTTATCAGCTCATCGAACCAGAAACATGCGGCTGTAGCGACAGGGACAATGCATGAAATTGGTTGTAGAAGGTAACCCTGCTGAACAAACATCTTTTTAAGCAAACCTTCTAATTTTTTATCCATAGGATCTTTGAAAGCACAGCTATCCTCTATGGGTATAGTGGTGCGTTTGTTTAAAGTGGAAACCGCCCCCTCGACCTTGGGGACTGTCTGCCATAAGTCCTTTCTGGGGTCGACCATAGGAAACAATTTTTTAAATATGGGGGGAGGGACGAAAGGAATACCGGGCCTTTCCCATTCTTTATTAACAATGTCCGCCACCCGCTTGGGTATAGGAAAAGCTTCTGGGAGCCCCGGCACCTCTAGGAACTTGTCCATTTTACATAGTTTCTCTGGGATGACCAACTTGTCACAATCATCCAGAGTGGATAATACCTCCTTAAGCAGAATGCGGAGATGTTCCAACTTAAATTTAAATGCAATCACATCAGGTTCAGCTTGTTGAGAAATGTTCCCTGAATCAGTAATTTCTCCCTCAGACAAAACCTCCCTGGCCCCATCAGACTGAGTTAGGGGCCCTTCAGAAATATTAATATCAGCGTCGTCATGCTCTTCAGTATCTAAAACAGAGCAGTCGCGCTTACGCTGATAAGTGTTCATTTTGGCTAAAATGTTTTTGACAGAATTATCCATTACAGCCGTTAATTGTTGCATAGTAAGGAGTATTGGTGCGCTAGATGTACTAGGGGCCTCCTGAGTGGGCAAGACTCGTGTAGACGAAGGAGGGAATGATGCAGTACCATGCTTACTCCCCTCACTTGAGGAATCATCTTGGGCATCATTGTCATTGTCACATAAATCACATTTATTTAAATGAATAGGAATTCTGGCTTCCCCACATTCAGAACACAGTCTATCTGGTAGTTCAGACATGTTAAACAGGCATAAACTTGATAACAAGTACAAAAAACGTTTTAAAATAAAACCGTTACTGTCACTTTAAATTTTAAACTGAACACACTTTATTACTGCAAATGCGAAAAAACATGAAGGAATTGTTCAAAATTCACCAAATTTTCACCACAGTGTCTTAAAGCCTTAAAAGTATTGCACATCAAATTTGGAAGCTTTAACCCTTAAAATAACGGAACCGGAGCCGTTTTGAACTTTAACCCCTTTACAGTCCCTGGTATCTGCTTTGCTGAGACCCAACCAAGCCCCAAGGGGAATACGATACCAAATGACGCCTTCAGAAAGTCTTTTCTAAGTATCAGAGCTCCTCTCACATGCGACTGCATGCCATGCCTCTCAAAAACAAGTGCGCAACACCGGCGCGAAAATGAGGCTCTGCCTATGCTTTGGGAAAGCCCCTAAAGAATAAGGAGTCTAAAACAGTGCCTGCCGATATTATTAAATCAAAATACCCAGATAAAATGATTCCTCAAGGCTAAATATGTGTTAATAATCAATCGATTTAGCCCAAAAAAAAGTCTGCAGTCTTAATAAGCCCTTTTTGAAGCCCTTATTTACAATCGTAATAAACATGGCTTACCGGATCCCAGAGGGAAAATGACAGCTTCCAGCATTACATCGTCTTGTTAGAATGTGTCATACCTCAAGCAGCAAGAGACTGCTCACTGTTCCCCCAACTGAAGTTAATTGCTCTCAACAGTCCTGTGTGGAACAGCCATGGATTTTAGTGACGGTTGCTAAAATCATTTTCCTCATACAAACAGAAATCTTCATCTCTTTTCTGTTTCTGAGTAAATAGTACATACCAGCACTATTTCAAAATAACAAACTCTTGATTGAATAATAAAAACTACAGTTAAACACTAAAAAACTCTAAGCCATCTCCGTGGAGATGTTGCCTGTACAACGGCAAAGAGAATGACTGGGGTAGGCGGAGCCTAGGAGGGATCATGTGACCAGCTTTGCTGGAAGAGAATATCCCACAAGTAAGGATGACGCCGTGGACCGGACACACCTATGTTGGAGAAAGCTATGTAAACAAACGATACTAGCAGCATAGTGAGGGGGCTTGCAGAGATAAGTACTAACATGTTTTGTTTTCTATTGCTTGCTCTATTTATTGAGATAAGATAGCAATAAGGAGGCCTTTCTGTAGAGAGATATAAGGATGTCTGCCCTGTAAGATTAAATGGGCTGTGATTCCAATGAGCAAAAACAGCTTCTTTATATACATAAATGTACCGAATATATACACAATATACCAAAATGAGCAAATCCCCACACATTTAAAATCTGCAATTGGAAACACATTATAGGAAAATCCATTTTACGGTACAGTGCTCCTTTAACACTGCTATTATACTCTATACAGTCACTGGTTGCAAATACTATTTACCCATTTATAACTGTTCCTCATTGGCCTCAGTAAACCTAGGTGGACCCATTATTTTATGGAGACTAGAACTGTACACTTATATAAAGTGCATTGTCTTGCAGTTATCTGATAAATCCAATTAGGAACATGTGTAGCAGGGTTAGCCATAATAATGAGAATTAGAAATTTCTAAATTTTTAAAGCTAAAGTACATGATAAAAAAACAAAATATTTGTTTGATTATGCATAACTAAACATTTTATATAACAATTTTAGTGTTAAGTGACCCTTTAACAAATAGCTCCATAGTGCCCACATCCAAGAACATAGATATACATACAGTATATACATACATTTTATGTGTGTTTTTAAGATAAATAGGTAAGATATACACACACATATATATATATATATTTACATACATATACACACACACAGTATATACACGTCTATATCTATATCTCTATACATCTATATCTATACATCCCTATACACCTCTCTCTCTATATCTATCTATCTATATATATTCTAGCAAATGAAAGATAAAAAAGTGCAAACCTGCGGCTTTATAATTAGACGGAATGACATGCTAGCATTCATATCCCTGAGATAAATAGCAAGGTCAGGAAAAAAGGTCCATGGGTTTTCACTTTTATCCCAGCAGGCAAGTTGTGAACCAGTCCAAAATCCCATATTAAAATTCTCAATCTGCAAATAAAAAAGAGAAATGCCAATAACAAATTCAGAAAACTTATTTAATATTAAATGGTTTAATGAAACTAGCTTTTTTTATCCCATTGTTGTGCTAAAATGACTGCTTACAAAGCAAACAACATAATATGGATGCATTGATGGATAATGGTCTTATCTACATCATATATCTAGAATTGTTTTCTGCTCTAGAATCCTGAACTCAGAGCACATAAATGCACACAGCAATATTACCACCATTACCCAGCTGCTGACATTGTTGTTGATAAACTGTGGGTATAAAACTTTATTTGCACCAGGACTGAAAAGGACAACACACATAATTTTTTTTACCTGCAAACATACATTTTTATAATAACAAAAAAAAACACAAGTCCCCCCCCCCCCACCCGCCTTTATTTAGTGGGCCAGTGCTTTCTATTCTATGTACTGTGGAACTTTGGTGTAACCAGTCTGTATGATCGAATTCCACAAGAACATTTCCCTAATAGTTTCTGTCTGGGAGAAAAGAAGAAGTCAGTAGACGTAAGGTGTTTACTTCTCTATACTGAACTGCTGTGCCTCTTTCTTATGTTCAGGTTACATTTGTTCTATAGGAAACCAGGGATCACCCAAATGCTGACTCAATATGCTTAGTTGATATGTATATTCTGCAGTTTCGTTCACAAATGCAGAAGGGATTGGCCCCTTGCGATTTTCAATCCAGATATTAGTGTGTTGCACTTTCACATGAATAATTTTGATTGCGAAATGAGCCCGAAAGCTGTAAAGGGTCGCCTTCTTCCGCGTGCAGCAGTGAACAAAAAAAAAAATCTAATACCCGGCGCAGATCAATAAAAATAAATATAAAATAACTCTGCGCCTGAGCAGTCCAGACTCCATATTTGAATGAACCCTAAAGTCAAAATGAAAGGGATATGAAACCCAAATTCTCTTTCATGATTCAAATTTTCTTTGCTCTTTTTGTATCTTTATTTGAAAAACAAGAATGTAAGCTTAGGAGCCAGCCCATTTTTGGTTCAGAGCACTGGGTAGCACTTGCTTATTGGTGGCTAAATGTAGCCACCAATCAGCAAGCACTACCCAGGGTTCTGAACCAAAAAAAACATAATTTATGCTTACCTGATAAATTTATTTCTCTTGTAGTGTGTTCAGTCCACGGGTCATCCATTACTTATGGGATATATTCTCCTTCCCAACAGGAAGTTGCAAGAGGATCACCCAAGCAGAGCTGCTATATAGCTCCTCCCCTCACATGTCATATCCAGTCATTCGACCGAAACAAGACGAGAAAGGAGAAACTATAGGGTGCAGTGGTGACTGGAGTTATAATTTAAAATTTAGAACCTGCCTCAAAAAGACAGGGCGGGCCGTAGACTGAACACACTACAAGAGAAATAAATTTATCAGGTAAGCATAAATTATGTTTCCTCTTGTTAAGTGTGTTCAGTCCACGGGTCATCCATTACTTATGGGATACCAATACCAAAGCTAAAGTACACGGATGATGGGAGGGACAAGGCAGGAACATTAAACAGAAGGAACCACTGCCTGTAGAACCTTTCTCCCAAAAACAGCCTCCGAAAAAGCAAAAGTGTCAAATTTGTAAAATTTGGAAAAAGTATGAAGTGAAGACCAAGTTGCAGCCTTGCAAATCTGTTCAACAGAGGCCTCATTCTTAAAGGCCCAGGTGGAAGCCACAGCTCTAGTGGAATTCTTTCAGGAGGCTGCTGTCCAGCAGTCTCATAGGCTAAACGTATTATGCTACGAAGCCAAAAAGAGAGAGAGGTAGCCGAAGCCTTTTGACCTCTCCTCTGTCCAGAGTAAACGACAAACAGAGAAGAAGTTTGCCGAAAATCTTTAGTTGCCTGTAAGTAGAACTTCAGGGCACGGACCACGTCTAGATTATGCAAAAGACGTTCCTTCTTTGAAGAAGGATTAGGACATAATGATGGAACAACAATCTCTTGATTGATATTCCTGTTAGAAACAACCTTAGGTAAAAACCCAGGTTTAGTACGCAGGACTACCTTGTCTGAATGAAAGATCAGATAAGGAGAATCACAATGTAAGGCAGATAACTCAGAGACTCTTCGAGCCGAGGAAATAGCCATCAAAAACAGAACTTTCCAAGATAAAAGCTTAATATCAATGGAATGAAGGGGTTCAAACGGAACACCCTGAAGAACTTTAAGAACCAAGTTTAAGCTCCACGGAGGAGCAACAGCTTTAAACACAGGCTTAATCCTAGCCAAAGCCTGACAAAAAGCCTGGACGTCTGGATTCTCTGCCAGACGCTTGTGTAAAAAGGACAGAGCAGAAATCTGTCCCTTTAGCGAACTAGCGGATAAACCCTTTTCTAAACCCTCTTGTAGAAAAGCCAATATCCTAGGAATCCTAACCTTACTCCATGAGTAACTCTTGGATTCACACCAATATAAATATTTACGCCATATCTTATGGTAAATTTTTCTGGTCACAGGTTTCCGAGCCTGTATTAATGTATCAATAACCGACTCCGAGAAACCACGCTTCGATAGAATCAAGCGTTCAATCTCCATGCAGTCAGCCTCAGAGAAATTAGGTTTGGATGGTTGAAAGGACCCTGAATTAGAAGGTCCTGCCTCAGAGGTAGAGACCATGGTGGACAGGACGACATGTCCACTAGGTCTGCATACCAGGTCCTGCGTGGCCACGCAGGCGCTATCAGAATCACCGAAGCTCTCTCCTGTTTGATCTTGGCAATCAGTCGAGGCAGTAGCGGAAAAGGTGGAAACACATAAGCCATGTTGAAAACCCAAGGGGCTGCTAGTGCATCTATCAGCACCGCTCCCGGGTCCCTGGACCTGGATCCGTAGCATGGAAGCTTGGCGTTCTGGCGAGATGCCATGAGATCCAGTTCCGGTTTGCCCCAACGAAGAATCAGTTGAGCAAATATCTCCGGATGAAGTTCCCACTCCCCTGGATGAAAAGTCTGGCGACTTAGAAAGTCCGCCTCCCAGTTCTCCACGCCTGGGATGTAGATCGCTGACAGGTGGCAAGAGTGAGACTCTGCCCAGCGAATTATCTTTGAGACTTCTAACATAGCTAGGGAACTCCTGGTTCCTCCTTGATGATTGATGTAAGCTACAGTCGTGATGTTGTCCGACTGAAACCTGATGAACCTCAGTGTTGCTAACTGAGGCCAAGCTAGGAGAGCATTGAATATTGCTCTTAATTCCAGAATGTTTATTGGAAGGAGTTTCTCCTCCTGAGTCCAAGATCCCTGAGCCTTTAGGGAGTTCCAGACTGCGCCCCAGCCTAGTAGGCTGGCATCTGTTGTTACAATCGTCCAATCTGGTCTGCGAAAGGTCATTCCTTTGGACAGATGAACCAGAGACAACCACCAGAGAAGAGAATCCCTGGTCTCCTGGTCCAGATACAGTAAAGGGGACAGATCTGAGTAATCCCCATTCCACTGACTTAGCATGCATAATTGCAGCGGTCTGAGATGCAGGCGCGCAAATGGCACTATGTCCATTGCCGCGACCATTAAGCCGATTACTTCCATGCACTGAGCTACTGATGGGCTTGGAATGGAATGAAGGACACGGCAAGCATTTAGAAGTTTTGATAACCTGGACTCCGTCAGGTAAATCTTCATCTCTACCGAATCTATAAGAGTCCCTAGAAAAGGGACCCTTGTGAGTGGAAACAGAGAACTCTTTTCCATGTTCACCTTCCACCCATGCGACCTCAGAAATGCTAGAACTATCTCTGTATGAGATTTTGCATTTTGAAAACTTGACGCTTGTATAAGAATGTCGTCTAGGTACAGAGCCACCGCTATGCCTCGCGGTCTTAGTACCGCCAGAAGCGAACCCAGAATCTTTGTAAAAATTCTCGGAGCCGTAGCTAACCCGAAGGGAAGAGCTACAAACTGGTAATGCCTGTCTAGAAAGGCAAACCTTAGGTACCGATAATGATCCTTGTGAATCGGTATGTGAAGGTAGGCATCCTTTAAGTCCACTGTGGTCATATATTGACCCTCTTGGATCATGGGTAGGATGGTCTGAATGGTTTCCATCTTGAACGATGGAACCCTTAGGAATTTGTTTAAGATTTTTAAGTCTAAGATTGGTCTGAAGGTTCCCTCTTTTTTGGGAACCACAAACAGATTTGAGTAAAACCCTTGCCCTTGTTCCGTTCGCGGAACTGGGTGGATCACTCCCATCACTAAGAGGTCTTGTACACATTGTAGAAATGCCTCTTTCTTTACTAGGTTTGTTGATAACCTTGACAGATGAAACCTCCCTTGTGGAGGAGAAGTTTTGAAATCCAGAAGGTATCCCTGAGATATAATCTCCAACGTCCAGGGATCCTGTACATCTCTTGCCCAGGCCTGGGCAAAGAGAGAAAGTCTGCCCCCCACTAGATCCGTCTCCGGAAAGGGGGCCCTGTCTTCATGCTGTCTTAGGGGTGGAAGTAGGCTTTCTGGCCTGCTTGCCCTTGTTCCATGACTGGTTGCCTTTCCAACCTTGTCTGTAACGAGCAGTAATTCCTTCCTGTTTTGGAGCGGAGGAAGTTGATGCTGCTCCTGCCTTGAAATTACGAAAGGCACGAAAATTAGACTGTTTGGCCTTTGATTTGGCCCTGTCCTGAGGAAGGGTGTGGCCCTTACCTCCAGTAATGTCAGCAATAATTTCCTTCAAGCCGGGCCCGAATAAGGTCTGCCCTTTGAAAGGAATATTCAGTAGTTTAGATTTAGAAGTTACATCTGCTGACCAGGATTTAAGCCATAGCGCTCTGCGCGCCTGTATGGCGAATCCGGAATTCTTAGCCGTAAGTTTGGTTAAATGTACTACTGCATCTGAAAATAAAGCATTAGCTAGCTTAAGCATTCTAAGCTTGCTCAAAGTCTCATCCAATGGTGCTGTGCGAATCGCCTCTTCCAGAGACTCAAACCAGAATGCCGCTGCAGCAGTGACAGGTGCAATGCATGCAAGAGGCTGTAATATAAAACCTTGTTGAACAAACATTTTCTTAAGGTAACCCTCTAATTTTTTATCCATTGGATCTGAGAAAGCACAACTATCCTCCACCGGGATAGTGGTACGCTTGGCTAAAGTAGAAACTGCTCCCTCCACCTTAGGGACCGTCTGCCATAAGTCTCCTGTGGCGGCGTTTATAGGGAACATTTTTCTAAATATCGGAGGAGGGGAAAAGGGCACACCAGGTCTATCCCACTCCTTGCTAATAATTTCTGTAAGCCTTTTTGGTATAGGAAAAACGTCAGTACACACCGGTACCGCATAGTATTTATCCAGCCTACATAATTTCTCTGGGATTGCCAGTGTGTCACAATCATTCAGAGCCGCTAACACCTCCCCTAGCAACACGCGGAGGTTCTCAAGCTTAAATTTAAAATTTGAAATTTCTGAATCCGGTCTCCCCGAATCAGAACCGTCACCCACAGAATGAAGCTCTCCGTCCTCATGTTCTGCAAATTGTGACGCAGTATCAGACATGGCTCTCGTGTCATCGGCGCGCTCTGTCCTTAACCCAGAGCTATCGCGCTTGCCTCTTAACTCGGGCATATTGTATAATACTTCTTTCATAACATTAGCCATATCATGTAAAGTGATTTGTAAGTGCCTTGATGTACTTGGCGCCTCAATCTCACGCACCTCCCGAGCGGGAGATGAAGGTACTGACACGTGAGGAGAGTTAGACGGCATAACTTCCCCCTCGTTGTCTGGTGATAATTTCTTTATCGGTACAGATTGACTTTTATTCAAAGTAATATCAATACAATTGGTACACATATTTCTATTGGGCTCCACATCGGCTTTTGAACATAATGAACAAGCAGATTCCTCTGTATCAGACATGTTTAAACAGACTAGCAATGAAGCTAGCAAGCTTGGAAATTACTTTCAATAAGTTTACAAGCAATATAAAAAAAACAAAAAAACAAAACAAAGCAAAGCAAAACAAAACAAAACAAAACAAAAAAACAAAACAAAACGCTGCAGCGCTTTTAAAAACACAGTTGAATAACATAGAACTAATTCGGTTATAGTCAACAATTCTTAACGGTAAATGTATTAATTAGCAGAGGATTGCACCCATTAGCAAAAGGATGATTAACCCCTCAATACCCAAAAACGGATATCAAATTAAGATTTAACGCTTTTATCACAGTCAAACACACTGTCACAGGTCTGCTGTGACTGATTACCTCCCTCAAAAACGAATTTTGAAGACCCCTGAGCTCTCTAGAGACGTCCTGGATCAAGGAGGAAGAAGCAGGAAGACTGTGCTAGAATTTTAACTGCGCAACAAGGCGCTAAAAAAGGCCCCTCCCACTCATATTACAACAGTGGGAGACCTGATATAACGGTTTCTATGCAGAAAAATACGTTAGCCATGTGGAAAAAAATCATGCCCAAAAGGATTTATCACCAAAGTACCTCACAAAACGAATAACATGCCAATAAACGTTTTAAAAACAAACTTTTTCAATGTCATGCAAAGTTATCACTAAGCCTGCTACCAGTCGCTTCTACTGCAGATAAGGCTTAAGCATTATTTCAGTATTAACAGTATTTTCTCAGTCAAATTCTAGTCCCTAGAAAATAACTCGACTGCGCATACATTTATCAGCCTGATACCAGTCGCTACTACTGCATTTAAGGCTGTACTTACATCATATGGGTAACAGCAGTGTTTTCTTAGTCAATTCCATTCCCAGAAAATATTGTACTGCACATACCTCATTTGCGGGGGACCCCGCATGCTATTCCCATTTTCTGAAGTTACCCCACTCCTCAGAATGTCGAGAACAGCCAGTGGATCTTAGTTACGCCTGCTAAGATCATAGAAAACTCAGGCAGATTCTTCTTCCAAATACTGCCTGAGATAGAAAAAAACAGCACACTCCGGTGCCATTTAAAATAAACTTTTGATTGAAGAATAATTAAGTAAAAACTCCAACTCCTCTCGCGACCTCCTTCTTTGTTGAGGGTTGCAAGAGAATGACTGGATATGACATGTGAGGGGAGGAGCTATATAGCAGCTCTGCTTGGGTGATCCTCTTGCAACTTCCTGTTGGGAAGGAGAATATATCCCATAAGTAATGGATGACCCGTGGACTGAACACACTTAACAAGAGAAACATAATTTATGTAAGAACTTACTTGATAAATTCATTTCTTTCATAATGGCAAGAGTCCATGAGCTAGTGACGTATGGGATAACAATTTATGTAAGAACTTACCAGATAAATTCATTTATTTCATATTGGCAAGAGTCTTGTGACATATGGGATACACAATCCTACCAGGAGGGGCAAAGTTTCCCAAACCTCAAAATGCCTATAAATACACCCCTCACCACACCCACAATTCAGTTTAATATATATCTAAGTAGTGGGGTGATAGATAAAGGAGTAAAAAGCATAAAAACCAGAATTTATGCTTACCTGATAAATTTCTCTCTCCTGTGATGTATCGAGTCCACGAATTCATCCATACTTATGGGATATTCTCCTTCCCAACAGGAAGTGGCAGAGAGAGCACCCACAGCAGAGCTGTCCATATAGCTCCTCCCTTAGCTCCACCCCCCAGTCATTTGACCGAAGGCTAGGAAGAAAAAGGAGAAACTATAGGGTGCAGTGGTGACTGAAGTTTTTTAAATAAAAATATACTACCTGTCTTAAATAGACAGGGCGGGCCGTGGACTCGATACATCACAAGAGAAAGAAATTTATCAGGTAAGCATAAATTCTGTTTTCTCCTTTGTAAGATGTATCGAGTCCACAGATTCATCCATACTTATGGGATACCAATACCAAAGCTTTAGGACACTGATGAAGGGAGGGACAAGACAGGTACCTTAAATGGAAGGCACCACTGCTTGTAGAACCTTTCTCCCAAAAATAGCCTCTGAAGAAACAAAAGTATCAAATTTGTAAAATTTGTAAAAAGTATGAAGCGAAGACCAAGTCGCCGCCTTACAAATCTGTTCAACAGAAGCCTCATTTTTAAAAGCCCATGCAGAAGCCACTGCTCTACTAGAATGAGCAGTAATTCGTTCAGGAGGCTGCTGGCCAGCAGTCTCATAAGCCAAACGGATGAAGCTTTTCAGCCAAAAGGAAAGAGGTAGCCGTAGCCTTTTGACCTCTCCGTTTACCAGAATAAACAACAAACAATGAAGATGTTTGACGGAAATCTCCGTTCTAGAATGTTTATCGGGAGGAGAGATTCCTCCCGAGACCATAAGCCCTGTGCTTTCAGGGATTTCCAGAATGCACCCCAGCCTAGCAGCAGGCTGGCATCTGTCGTTACTATGAGCCACTCTGGCCTGCGGAAACACATTCCCTGAGACAGGTGATCCTGAGACAACCACCAGAGAAGAGAATCTCTGGTCTCCTGATCCAGATGTATTTGAGGAGATAAATCTGCATAATCCCCATTCCACTGTTTGAGCATTCATAGTTGCAGTAGTCTGAGGTGTAGGCGGGCATAAGGAACTACGTGCATTGCCGCTACCATGAGTCCGATTACCTCCATACACTGAGCCACTGATGGCCGAGGAATGGAATGAAGAGCTCGGCAAGTGATTAAAAGTTTTGATTTTCTGACCTCCGTCAGAAATATTTTCATTTCTACCGAGTCTATCAGAGTCCCTAGGAAGGAAACTTTTGTGAGAGGGATGAGAGAATTCTTTATGTTCACCTTCCATCCGTGAGATCTCAGAAAAGCCAACGTGATGTCCGTGTGAGACTTGGCTAGCTGGAAAGTTGACGCCTGAATTAAGATGTCGTCTAGATAAGGCCCCACTGCTATACCCCGCGGTCTTAGAACCGTCAAAAGGGACCCTAGCACCTTTGTGAAAATTCGTGGAGCCGTGGCCAACCCAAAAGGAAGGGCCACAAACTGGTAATGCCTGTCCAGAAAGGTGAATCTGAGGAATTGATGATGATCTCTGTGAATAGGGATGTGTAGATACGCATCCTTTAAATCCACGGTAGTCATATATTGACCCTCCTGGATCAGAGGAAGAATAGTCCGAATAGTCTCCATCTTGAAAGATGGTACTCCGAGGAATTTGTTTAGAATTTTGAGATCCAAGATCGGTCTGAAAGTTCGCTCTTTTTTGGGAACCACAAACTGGTTGGAGTAAAAACCTAGCCCTTGTTCCGCTCTTGGAACTGGGCGGATCACTCCCATGGTATGTAGGTCTTCCACACAGCGTAAGAACGCCTCTCTCTTTGTCTGGTTTGCAGACAATTGAGAAATGTGAAATCTCCCCCTTGGGGGGGGGGGGGGGGGAGTCTTTGAAGTCCAGAAGATATCCTTGGGACACAATTTCTAAAGCCCAGGAATCGTGAACATCTCTTGCCCAAGCCTGAGCGAAGAGAGAGAGTCTGCCCCCTACTAGATCCGGTCCCGGATCGGGGGCTACCCCTTCATGCCGTCTTAGAGGCAGCAGCAGGCTTCTTGACCTGTTTACCTTTGTTCCAAGCCTGGTTAGGTCTCCAGACTGACTTGGATTGGGCAGAATTACCCTCTTGCTTTGCTGCAGGGGAAGCTGAAGCGGGACCTTTGAAGTTCCGAAAGGAACGAAAATGATTTTGTTTGGTCCTCATCTTATTTGTTTTATCCTGAGGGAGGGCATGGCCTTTCCCTCCAGTGATGTCTGAAATAATTTATTTCCGTGTAGGCCCGAATAGGGTCTTTCCTTTGAAAGGGATGTTCAACAACTTAGATTTTGATGACACATCAGCAGACCAGGACTTAAGCCATAACGCCCTGCGTGCTAAAATGGCAAAACCTGAATTCTTTGCCGCTAATTTAGCCATTTGGAAAGCGGCATCTGTAATGAAAGAATTAGCCAACTTAAGGGCCTTAATTCTATCCATAATATCCTCTAATGGAGTCTCCACCTGGAGAGCCTCAAACCAGAAAGCAGCTGCAGTAGTTACAGGAACAATGCATGCAATAGGTTGGAGAAGAAAACCTTGATGAACAAAAATTTTCTTTAGGAGACCCTCTAATTTTTTATCCATAGGATCTTTGAAAGCATAACTGTCTTCGATAGGCATAGTTGTACGCTTAGCAAGAGTAGAAATAGCTCCCTCCACCTTAGGAACAGTCTGCCACGAGTCCTGTATGGTGTCAGATATGGGAAACATTTTCTTAAAAACAGGAGGGGGAGCGAAAGGAATACCTGGTCTATCCCACTCCTTAGTAACAATAGTCACAATCCTCTTAGGGACTGGAAAAACATCAGTATAAACAGGAACCTCTAAGTATCTGTCCATTTTACACAATTTCTCTGAGACCACTATAGGGTCACAATAGTCTAGAGTAGCTAATACCTCCTTGAGCAATAAGCGGAGGTGTTCAAGCTTAAATTTAAAGGCCGTCATATCAGAATCTGTCTGAGGGAGCGTCTTTCCTGAATCAGAAATCTCTCCCTCAGATAACAAATCCCTTACCCCTACTTCAGAACATTGTGAGGGTATATCGGATACGGCTACTAAAGCGTCCGACGGTTCAGCATTTGTTCTTAACCCAGAGCTGTCACGCTTTCCTTGTAAACCAGGCAGTTTAGAGAAAACCTCTGTGAGGCTTTTATTCATAATTATGGCCATGTCTTGTAAAGTAAATGAATTAGACGCACTAGAGGTACTTGGCGTCACTTGTGCGGGCATTGTGATGGTTGTGACACTTGGGGAGAGCTAGATGCTAAACCCTCATTTCCTTCTGAGAATCATCTATTGCAATATTTTTAAGTGCTAAAATATGCTCTTTATAATTTATAGACATATCAGTGCAAGTGGGACACATTCTAAGAGGGGGTTCCACAATGGCTTCTAAACACATAGAACAAGGATATTCCTTGGTGTCAGACATGTTAAACAGGCTAGTAATGAAACAAACAAGCTTGGAAAAAACTTTAATCAAAGAAAATAACACTTTAAACAAAAACGGTACTGTGCCTTTAAGAGAAAAAAAGCTGCACAAACTCTGCAAAACAGTGTAAAAAAGTAGTAAACAAAACAAAATTTTTACAGTAGCATCATAAAGCCTTAGTAACTTTGCACCACTATGCAAATAAACAATTAACCCCTTAATGTAAAAACCGGATTGAAAAAACTTCAAAACCGGTAAAATAACGTTCTGCTGTGGCGCCTATCTGCCCTTTAGGAACGATTTGTGGGGGGAAAAACCTCTTTACAGCCCTCAAATACAGCAGGAATCTCTGGAGAAGTAGCTGGATGCTTCTGAGGTAAATAAACTGTGCAACTGAAAATAGGCCCCTCCCACCTCACTCGATGTTATGGGGCCTAAAAGAAACACCACAGAGTGTTTCTTAAACTAGCCATGTGGGTTAATAACCCTTAAACAAGCCACAAAGAACCCTTAAAGTCCCTCAAAAAACGTTTTATTTGTAATTAAACCAAAACGTTTTTTCCTATTAGTGTCACCAGTAACTATGAGCCCTTTATGCAAGCTTGGATTCCTCTTTTACTGAATACAGCTTACCTTTCCCTCATGGGCATATTGCCAGCCTTTTCTAGAAAAAAATAGACTAAACATACCTTAATGCAGTTTAGCCTGCAAACTGTTCCCCCAACTGAAGTTTTCCTGTACTCTTCAGCCCTTGTAAGAACAGCAGTGGATCTTAGTTACAAAATGCTAAGATCATCATCCTCCTTGCAAAAATCTTCATCCCTTTTCTGCCAGAGAGTAAATAGTACACACCGGTACCATTTAAAATAAACTTTTGCTTGAGAAAATAAAAAACATAATTTATGTAAGAACTTACCTGATAAATTAATTTCTTTCATATTAGCAAGAGTCCATGAGCTAGTGACGTATGGGATATACATTCCTACCAGGAGGGGCAAAGTTTCCCAAACCTCAAAATGCCTATAAATACACCCCTCACCACACCCACAAAACAGTTTAAAGTATAGCCAAGAAGTGGGGTGATAAGAAAAAAGTGCGAGAGCATAAAAAATAAGGAATTGGAATAATTGTACTTTATACAAAAAAATAACCACCACAAAAAAGGGTGGGCCTCATGGACTCTTGCTAATATGAAAGAAATGAATTTATCAGGTAAGTTCTTACATAAATTATGTTTTCTTTCATGTAATTAGCAAGAGTCCATGAGCTAGTGGGATAATGACTACCCACGATGTGGATCTTCCACGCAAGAGTCACTAGAGAGGGATAAAATAAAGACAGCCAATTCCGCTGAAAAAAATCCACACCCAAAATAAAAGTTTAAATCTTATAATGAAAAAAACTGAAATTATAAGCAGAAGAATCAAACTGAAACAGCTGCCTGAAGTACTTTTCTACCAAAAACTGCTTCAGAAGAAGAAAACACAACAAAATGGTAGAATTTAGTAAAAATATGCAAAGAAGACCAAGTGGCTGCTTTGCAAATCTGATCAACTGAAGCTTCATTCCTAGTAGAATGAGCTGTAATCCATTGAGGCGGAGTTTTACCCGACTCGACATAGGTATGATGAAACAAAGATTTTAACCAAGATACCAAAGAAATGGCAGAAGCATTCTGACCTTTCCTAGAACCGGAAAAGATAACAAATAAACTAGAAGTCTTTCGGAAATCCTTAGTAGCTTCAACATAATATTTCAAAGCTCTAACTACATCCAAAGAATGCAACAACTTTTCCTTAGAATTCTTAGGATTAGGACACAATGAAGGAACCACAATTTCTCTACTAATGTTGTTAGAAATCACAACCTTAGGAAAAAAATTAAAAGAAGTTTGCAATACCGCCTTATCCTGAAGAAAAATCAGAAAAGGAGACTCACAAGAAAGAGCAGATAATTCAGAAACTCTTCTAGCAGAAGAGATGGCCAAAAAAAACAAAACTTTCCAAGAAAGTAATTTAATGTCCAGCGAATGCATAGGTTCAAACGGAGGAGCTTGAAGAGCCCCCAGAACCAAATTCAAACTCCAAGGAGGAGAAATTGACTTAATAACAGATTTTATACGAGCCAAAACTTGTACAAAACAATGAATATCAGGAAGACTAGCAATCTTTCTGTGAAAAAGAACAGAAAGAGCAGAGATTTGACCTTTCAAGGAACTTGCAGACAAACCTTATCCAAACCATCCTGAAGAAACTGTAAAATTCTAGGAATTCTAAAAGAATGCCAAGAAAAAAGATGAGAAAAACACCAAGAAATGTAAATCTTCCAGACTCAATATATCTTCCTAGATACAGTTTTACGAGCCTGTAACATAGTATTAATCACAGAGTCAGAGAAAAATTTTGCGCCAAGAAAGTCCGCGCCAAGAATGACGCAATAAAATGAAGCATTTTCAGCCCCCGCGAGCCTAACAGCCCACAGGAAAAAAAGTCAAATTTTAAGGTAAGGAAAAATTGAATTATTCATATGCATTATCCCAAATATGAAACTGACTGTCTGAAAATAAGGAACGTTGAACATCCTGAATCAAGGCAAATAAATGTTTAAACACATATATTTAGAACTTTATATAAAAGTGCCCAACCATAGCTTAGAGTGTCACAGAAAATAAGACTTACTTACCCCAGGACACTCATCTACATGTAGTAGAAAGCCAAACCAGTACTGAAACGAGAATCAGTAGAGGTAATGGTATATATAAGAGTATATCGTCGATCTGAAAAGGGAGGTAAGAGATGAATCTCTACGACCGATAACAGAGAACCTATGAAATAGACCCCGTAGAAGGAGATCATTGAATTCAAAATAGGCAATACTCTCTTCACATCCCTCTGACATTCATTGCACGCTGAGAGGAAAACCGGGCTCCAACCTGCTGCGGAGCGCATATCAACGTAGAATCTAGCACAAACTTACTTCACCACCTCCACAGGAGGCAAAGTTTGTAAAACTGATTTGTGGGTGTGGTGAGGGGTGTATTTATAGGCATTTTGAGGTTTGGGAAACTTTGCCCCTCCTGGTAGGAATGTATATCCCATACGTCACTAGCTCATGGACTCTTGCTAATTACATGAAAGAAACTAACATTTTTGTCACCACACTCACTTTGCCCTTCCTAGCAGTTAAGCAGGCAGAGAGAATGACTGGGGGGTGGAGCTAAGGGAGGAGCTATATGGACAGCTCTGCTGTGGGTGCTCTCTCTGCCACTTCCTGTAGGGAAGGAGAATATCCCACAAGTATGGATGAATCCGTGGACTCGATACATCTTACAACAGAAAAAGGAACTGTAAATATAATTGTGCTTTATACAAAAAAAAAAACATAACCACCATAAAATGGAATTTATCAGGTAAGTTCTTACATAAATTATGTTTTCTTTCATGTAATTGGCAAGAGTCCATGAGCTAGTGACGTATGGGATAGTAATACCCAAGATGTGGTACTTCACAGAAGAGTCACTAGAGAGGGGAGGGATAAAAATAAAAAACATAATTTATGTAAGAACTTACCTGATAAATTCATTTCTTTCATATTAGCAAGAGTCCATGAGCTAGTGACGTATGGGATATACATTCCTACCAGGAGGGGCAAAGTTTCCCAAACCTCAAAATGCCTATAAATACACCCCTCACCACACCCACAATTCAGTTTAAAGAATAGCCAAGAAGTGGGGTGATAAGAAAAAAGTGCAAAAGCATATAAAATAGGGAATTGGAATAATTGTGCTTTATACAAAAAAATCATAACCACCACAAAAAAGGGCGGGCCTAATGGACTCTTGCTAATATGAAAGAAATGAATTTATCAGGTAAGTTCTTACATAAATTATGTTTTCTTTCATGTAATTAGCAAGAGTCCATGAGCTAGTGACGTATGGGATAATGATTACCCAAGATGTGGATCTTTCCACACAAGAGTCACTAGAGAGGGAGGGATAAAATAAAGACAGCCAATTCCTGCTGAAAATAATCCACACCCAAAATAAGTTTAATGAAAAACAAACAGAAGATTCAAACTGAAACCGCTGCCTGAAGTACTTTTCTACCAAAAACTGCTTCAGAGGAAGAAAATACATCAAAATGGTAGAATTTAGTAAAAGTATGCAAAGAGGACCAAGTTGCTGCTTTGCAAATCTGATCAATCGAAGCTTCATTCCTAAACGCCCAGGAAGTAGAAACTGACCTAGTAGAATGAGCTGTAATCCTTTGAGGCGGAGTTTTACCCGACTCAACATAGGCATGATGAATTAAAGATTTCAACCAAGATGCCAAAGAAATGGCAGAAGCTTTCTGGCCTTTTCTAGAACCGGAAAAGATAACAAATAGACTAGAAGTCTTTCGGAAAGACTTAGTAGCTTCAACATAATATTTCAAAGCTCTAACAACATCCAAAGAATGCAACGATTTCTCCATAGAATTCTTAGGATTAGGACATAATGAAGGAACCACAATTTCTCTACTAATGTTGTTGGAATTCACAACTTTAGGTAAAAATTCAAAAGAAGTTCGCAACACCGCCTTATCCTGATGAAAAATCAGAAAAGGAGACTCACAAGAAAGAGCAGATAATTCAGAGACTCTTCTGGCAGAAGAGATCGCCAAAAGGAACAAAACTTTCCAAGAAAGTAATTTAATGTCCAATGAATGCATAGGTTCAAACGGAGAAGCTTGAAGAGCCCCCAGAACCAAATTCAAACTCCAAGGAGGAGAAATTGACTTAATGACAGGTTTTATACGAACCAAAGCTTGTACAAAACAATGAATTAAAGATTAGAGAACTGGCACTAGATATAGTGTATAGAGGAATAAATGGATAATAAATCCGGTGCTACCCTAAAATATTTATAAGTGGAGATTAACAGGTAAGAGAACCTAAGGTTTAAGGGTTTGATATAGCACTCATTCCTACTAATGTTAATTCTAAAAAATTGAATTTTTATTACTTAAAGTTTAAAATAATAAAGGAGAATCAACCCCTTTATAGTACCCGCTAACTCGCTGTGCACCTTGTCCCCCTGTTTCCTGGCCGATAGCAGCTCCCTCGGCTTCAGGTGACAGGGACAAGGGACAGCAATAAAAACCAATATAAATGTGCACCGAGGTGCTTACAAAATTCACAAACGCGTTTCGGCTGTGTAAACCAGCCTTTGTCAATGTGTAAGAGCAAACCGAGGCCCGGGTGCCACCCTCTTATATAGTGCTAACATAGATTGTCCCCACCAATCCGCTTCGGCCTTTGACAACGCCCCTCACCGCACCAATAGAACACTGTGCATTCAGGGCGTATCCTGATGCTTACATTTGATAGGATTGCCTGGAGCGGCTTCGTCTCTACTGGTTTTTGATTGGTTGAGCGTAATAACAACTTATACTCATTCGATAAACAAAAACACTTCCTAAGAGTAAACATATTTAGTTATTTGTAATATCCATCGTCTCATAATAATCAATAGCTGATACCATCATTGCTATATATGACTGTTCGAATTTAAGTCTATTAGCAAATGTTTTTTGCAATTCAGTGTTAAGCTGTCCTGTCTGCACGGATAGTCATAATCTGATTAAACAGACTTAATCGTTATTCTATGCTCATGCATTAAATGACTACTATTTTATTCATCGTTGACATAACATATTTCGATAAAATATTGTTTGATTATATTTTCTAACTCTTTGTGAGTGTGGCTATTCCCAGGGCGGATTAAAGTGTTGTAATATTCTTCAACTAAAGTTTTTAAATGAATGATTTTCAATTCCAATTGCCACTTTATCATTTCTGTAGTATTCGAGTTAGGTGATTCCTTATAGTAAGTCGTGTGTCTACTGACTTAATATAGTCATTCAGATCACCACACGTAAATAATTGTCAAATATCTAGAACTAAGAGATAACTATCCAGTTTAATCTCTATTTTGTCTATATTGAGTCTAAAATTCACGTCCTCTAACAGAATCATGGCCCCTTGATATTTATTATGGAATTTCTATGCGAAGTTGGTAATCCTATTATATTTAACCTAGTTATACATAGCCATTAATCACAGATGGTATGTTAGCTTTGACATGTATGCATTGCATGTATCGAGATTTTCAAAAAAGAAATAATGTCACTGAAGTTTAGCTTTATATCTTTATGGTATCATTATTATTAATGCTTCATTTCGATGCTGTGAATCTAATATGTTAACTAATAGACAAAGTATTGCCTGACTGGAGTATTAAGTCAAATATGTTTATATCATCTCTTATAGGTAAAGATGTATAGTACTCCTATTATAATTTTAGCATATTAGCTTAGTATGATAAGACTTATGTGGATGCTTATCAACCTAGATAAATAATCCTCACATATTAGTATTAGTATGAAAATACATATACAATGTGTTTGGAATTTGTTGTATATGCTTTATATAAACGGAGGCTGTTTATGAGAGTGGTTGTTAGATTATAGTCGTAGTTGGCAACTAAAAGGGGAGAACAGATAAAGCACTATGGGCGGCACATTTAAGACAAAACAACTTGTTACTTGTATGCACAATGTACCATATGAGTGTTGATTTTACATTGACAGTATTCATCATCTTGTGTTCCCTTTCGAACACTTTAGATGTTTTTAATTGTCACTGAATGTTATTTGAACTAAAATCAACATATTCATTTAACATTTATACTACATTATAAAGTATTGTTCTAAATACAGATTCTGAAAACTAAGATTATCCTTCCTCCTAATTTACAAGAAAACCCAATAATTATTTGCTTCGTTCATTCCGTGTGGCATTACTGTGTTCAGTTTGAATATCCAGCTCGTTTCTTTTTGTAACAGAGTATTCTCAGTGCTACCACCTCTAATGCCCGGTTTCACCTTTTCTATGCCCCAACACTCGAAGGATGTAGTTTTACCTGCATGGTTTAGCAGGAAATGTTTTGCTACACTTGTGTCATACCTAGGGGTTTACGCCTTAAGATGTTTCCATCCTTTTATAATTTAAAACCTGAACTTAAATCTAAATGGGAACAAGCCCTAACTGATTGTTCACTAAAATTGATAAGCTATCTTATAGAACATGAGACTGAGAAATTAAATTCAGTCACACAAGAAATCAATAAACTCAGTGACAGTCTTAAAATATATGAAACAAGGGATGATTTTCAGAAATCATACAACAAAATTAAAACAGATGTGGAGAGATTTGCTAAATTTGTATCTGAGAAAAAAGAAAGAAAGATTGACAGAGACTTAGATGATTACTCACAAGGAAAAGTATATTCCTGGAAAAAAAGTACCACTCAAATCTCTGACTCAGAGGGTACTGACATAGAGTACGAATCTGCAGATGCAGAAACATCTGACAATGAAATAACTCCCAGATCAATACTCACTAACAGTACCAAAAAATCTAAAAAAAATCAAAACCACATATCAACATAAATAGAATCCCTTTAGACGGAAAATCCGCAGAGGGCGAAATAGGAACCCAAACAAGACGACAAGTACGGTTCAACCAAAAACAACAATACCACAAGAACCAACCACACAAACAGAAATAGAAGATAATGATAAGAATGACAATCTTAATATCATTAATCTTTCTGATAAAATTCTAACCCCCATACACATAAGTGCATTAAAGAAAGGCCTATCCTTTGTACCCTCCAATCGTATTAACAAATTTGAGGCAATAAAAGACACACATTTGTTTGTTAGAAAAGTGCTACTTAAGAAATATTTCTCGAATTCTGATGATTCTGACAGTTTAACCATAACTGAGACAACTGACAGAACAGCCCTTAATGACTTAATATCTTTACTGGAAGACAATGAATTAGTAACTAGTGATTTGTTATCTAATAATGACAATTGGAGAGAGATTATAAAAACTAAGTCCAAATTTGTTCCCCCAAGCACTATTTCACCTCAAGCCGTTACATTTTTGAATCTAGTATGTCAGGATATAATAGCCATGAATGAAGATACATGCGACATGAATAATATGACCAAACCTGAAATGGATGCAATAAAAGAAATGACTGAATGGACAGATGTTCAGATTAAAAATAGTGACAAGGGGGGTAACATTGTAATTTGGCCCACCACAATGTATATAGTAGAAGCTATGAAACAACTCACAAATAGTACTAATTACAAAAGACTTCTGGGCAACCCTACAGAGAATTTCAAAGAAATATATAAAAAATTGATTGATACAGCACTTAATGATAAGATTATTGACCAAAAAGAATACAACTATTTGATGGTAACCAATCCTAGAGTAGCGACCTTATATCTATTGCCGAAAATCCATAAAAATATCTTATGCCCACCGGGGAGACCAATTGTCTCAGGGATAGGATCATTGACAGAAAAAGCTAGCAGATACGTTGATGCAAGGTTAAGAAGCATTGTTGAGGCTCTACCATCGCACACTAGAGATACGATGCACATTTTGAATAAAATGCAAAACATCACAGTTACTGAACACTCTATCTTAGTAACGTGCGATGTAGAGTCCCTCTATACGAGTATCAAAACAGAATGGGGCATCAAAGCTATAGCTCATTTCTTACAAAAAGATACTGATATGGATTTAGCTACCAAAGAGTTTATTATTAAGCTACTGAAATTCGTTCTCACACACAATTACTTCGTGTTTGATGACAAATTTTTTTTACAAGTCTGTGGCACCGCAATGGGCACATCCTGTGCGCCAACGTATGCCAATATATACCTGGGCTGGTGGGAAGAGATGATTGTGTTCAATGAACATATGAACCAGTATACACAGTACATCTCCCACTGGTCCAGGTATATAGATGACATTCTCCTTATATGGGATGGTCCAATGGAGTCACTTAATGAATTCATTAAATTGCTTAATATCAATCCATTCGGATTATATCTGACTTACAATGTTAATTATGAAAAAGTTGAGTTTTTGGACCTAACCATCTCTAAAGACAATAACAAATTAGTGACTGACACATATAGAAAAGCTACTGCTACAAATAATATTCTGCATGCACATAGCAACCATCATCCGTCCACAATCACCAGTTTACCATATGGTGAATACCTTAGAATAAGGAGAAATTGCACAGACCTAAACTCTTTCAAACAAGCGGCAAAAGAATTAAGAGAAAGACTACTTCAAAGGGGCTACTCGAAGAAATTACTAGCAAAGGCTTACCAAAAAGCACTAGCTAAAAATAGGTCAGATCTTCTAAAACCGAAAAACAAAAAATGTGAATCAGATGAGAACACCATGAGATTTATATCCACCTATAATAATCAAAGTGAAAAAGTGAGCTCAATTGTTAAAAAACACTGGCACATCCTCCAAAGTGATGAACGTCTAAAAGGATTGATACCGGAAAGACCATCTTTTACGTTCAGACGTGCCAGAAACTTAAGAGATAATCTCACACAAAGTCACTTTGACAGAAACAGAAATAAAAAGCCAATATACCAAGGCTCCACTCCGTGTGGCCATTGTAAAATCTGTCAGTTCATGACTAAAAAACAGAATTTATGTTTACCTGATAAATTACTTTCTCCAACGGTGTGTCCGGTCCACGGCGTCATCCTTACTTGTGGGATATTCTCTTCCCCAACAGGAAATGGCAAAGAGCCCAGCAAAGCTGGTCACATGATCCCTCCTAGGCTCCGCCTACCCCAGTCATTCGACCGACGTTAAGGAGGAATATTTGCATAGGAGAAACCATATGATACCGTGGTGACTGTAGTTAAAGAAAATAAATTATCAGACCTGATTAAAAAACCAGGGCGGGCCGTGGACCGGACACACCGTTGGAGAAAGTAATTTATCAGGTAAACATAAATTCTGTTTTCTCCAACATAGGTGTGTCCGGTCCACGGCGTCATCCTTACTTGTGGGAACCAATACCAAAGCTTTAGGACACGGATGAAGGGAGGGAGCAAATCAGGTCACCTAAATGGAAGGCATCACGGCTTGCAAAACCTTTCTCCCAAAAATAGCCTCAGAAGAAGCAAAAGTATCAAACTTGTAAAATTTGGTAAAAGTGTGCAGTGAAGACCAAGTCGCTGCCCTACATATCTGATCAACAGAAGCCTCGTTCTTGAAGGCCCATGTGGAAGCCACAGCCCTAGTGGAATGAGCTGTGATTCTTTCAGGAGGCTGCCGTCCGGCAGTCACATAAGCCAATCTGATGATGCTTTTAATCCAAAAAGAGAGAGAGGTAGAAGTTGCTTTTTGACCTCTCCTTTTACCAGAATAAACAACAAACAAGGAAGATGTTTGTCTAAAATCCAAATTGTGCAACAAACGTTCCTTCTTCGAAACTGGTTTCGGACACAAAGAAGGTACGACTATCTCCTGGTTAATGTTTTTGTTAGAAACAACTTTTGGAAGAAAACCAGGTTTAGTACGTAAAACCACCTTATCTGCATGGAACACCAGATAAGGAGGAGAACACTGCAGAGCAGATAATTCTGAAACTCTTCTAGCAGAAGAAATCAACGGAATGTAAGGGTTCAAACGGAACCCCCTGAAGAACTGAAAGAACTAAGTTGAGACTCCAAGGAGGAGTCAAAGGTTTGTAAACAGGCTTGATTCTAACCAGAGCCTGAACAAAGGCTTGAACATCTGGCACAGCTGCCAGCTTTTTGTGAAGTAACACAGACAAGGCAGAAATCTGTCCCTTCAAGGAACTTGCAGATAATCCTTTCTCCAATCCTTCTTGAAGAAAGGATAGAATCTTAGGAATCTTTACCTTGTCCCAAGGGAATCCTTTAGATTCACACCAACAGATATATTTTTTCCATATTTTGTGGTAAATTTTTCTAGTTACAGGCTTTCTGGCCTGAACAAGAGTATCAATAACAGAATCTGAGAACCCTCGTTTTGATAAGATCAAGCGTTCAATCTCCAAGCAGTCAGCTGGAGTGAGATCAGATTCGGATGTTCGAACGGACCTTGAACAAGAAGGTCTCGTCTCAAAGGTAGCTTCCATGGTGGAGCCGATGACATATTCACCAGATCTGCATACCAAGTCCTGCGTGGCCACGCAGGAGCTATCAAGATCACCGACGCCCTCTCTTGATTGATCCTGGCTACCAGCCTGGGGATGAGAGGAAACAGCGGGAATACATAAGCTAGTTTGAAGGTCCAAGGTGCTACTAGTGCATCTACTAGAGTCGCCTTGGGATCCCTGGATCTGGACCCGTAGCAAGGAACCTTGAAGTTCTGACGAGAGGCCATCAGATCCATGTCTGGAATGCCCCACAGTTGAGTAATTTGGGCAAAGATTTCCGGATGGAGTTCCCACTCCCCCGGATGTAATGTCTGACGACTCAGAAAATCCGCTTCCCAATTTTCCACTCCTGGGATGTGGATTGCAGATAGGTGGCAGGAGTGAGTCTCCGCCCATTGAATGATTTTGGTCACTTCTTCCATCGCCAGGGAACTCCTTGTTCCCCCCTGATGGTTGATGTACGCAACAGTCGTCATGTTGTCTGATTGAAACCGTATGAACTTGGCCTTTGCTAGCTGAGGCCAAGCCTTGAGAGCATTGAATATCGCTCTCAGTTCCAGAATATTTATCGGTAGAAGAGATTCTTCCCGAGACCAAAGACCCTGAGCTTTCAGGGGTCCCCAGCCCATCAGACTGGCGTCGGTCGTGACAATGACCCACTCTGGTCTGCGGAAGGTCATCCCTTGTGACAGGTTGTCCAGGGACAGCCACCAACGGAGTGAGTCTCTGGTCCTCTGATTTACTTGTATCTTCGGAGACAAGTCTGTATAGTCCCCATTCCACTGACTGAGCATGCACAGTTGTAATGGTCTTAGATGAATGCGCGCAAAATGTCCATTGCCGCTACCATCAAACCTATTACTTCCATGCACTGCGCTATGGAAGGAAGAGGAACGGAATGAAGTGTTTGACAAGAGTTTAGAAGTTTTGTTTTTCTGGCCTCTGTCAGAAAAATCCTCATTTCTAAGGAGTCTATTATTGTTCCCAAGAAGGGAACCCTTGTCGACGGAGATAGAGAACTCTTTTCCACGTTCACTTTCCAGCCGTGAGATCTGAGAAAGGCCAGGACTATGTCCGTGTGAGCCTTTGCTTGAGGAAGGGACGACGCTTGAATCAGAATGTCGTCCAAGTAAGGAACTACTGCAATGCCCCTTGGTCTTAGTACCGCTAGAAGGGACCCTAGTACCTTTGTGAAAATCCTTGGAGCAGTGGCTAATCCGAAAGGAAGCGCCACGAACTGGTAATGCTTGTCCAGGAATGCGAACCTTAGGAACCGATGATGTTCCTTGTGGATAGGAATATGTAGATACGCATCCTTTAAATCCACCGTGGTCATGAATTGACCTTCCTGGATGGAAGGAAGAATTGTTCGAATGGTTTCCATTTTGAACGATGGAACCTTGAGAAACTTGTTTAAGATCTTGAGATCTAAGATTGGTCTGAACGTTCCCTCTTTTTTGGGAACTATGAACAGATTGGAGTAGAACCCCATCCCTTGTTCTCCTAATGGAACAGGATGAATCACTCCCATTTTTAACAGGTCTTCTACACAATGTAAGAATGCCTGTCTCTTTATATGGTCTGAAGACAATTGAGACCTGTGGAACCTCCCCCTTGGGGGAAGCCCCTTGAATTCCAGAAGATAACCTTGGGAGACTATTTCTAGTGCCCAAGGATCCAGAACATCTCTTGCCCAAGCCTGAGCAAAGAGAGAGAGTCTGCCCCCCACCAGATCCGGTCCCGGATCGGGGGCCAACATTTCATGCTGTCTTGGTAGCAGTGGCAGGTTTCTTGGCCTGCTTTCCCTTGTTCCAGCCTTGCATTGGTCTCCAGGCTGGCTTGGCTTGAGAAGTATTACCCTCTTGCTTAGAGGACGTAGCACTTGGGGCTGGTCCGTTTCTACGAAAGGGACGAAAATTAGGTTTATTTTTGGCCTTGAAAGACCTATCCTGAGGAAGGGCGTGGCCCTTACCCCCAGTGATATCAGAGATAATCTCTTTCAAGTCAGGGCCAAACAGCGTTTTCCCCTTGAAAGGAATGTTAAGTAGTTTGTTCTTGGAAGACGCATCCGCTGACCAAGATTTCAACCAAAGCGCTCTGCGCGCCACAATAGCAAACCCAGAATTTTTCGCCGCTAACCTAGCCAATTGCAAAGTGGCGTCTAGGGTGAAAGAATTGGCCAATTTGAGAGCACGGATTCTGTCCATAATCTCCTCATAAGGAGGAGAATCACTATCGATCGCCTTTACTAGCTCATCGAACCAGAAACACGCGGCTGTAGTGACAGGGACAATGCATGAAATTGGTTGTAGAAGGTAACCTTGCTGAACAAACATCTTTTTAAGCAAACCTTCTAATTTTTTATCCATAGGATCTTTGAAAGCACAACTATCTTCTATGGGTATAGTGGTGCGTTTGTTTAAAGTAGAAACCGCTCCCTCGACCTTGGGGACTGTCTGCCATAAGTCCTTTCTGGGGTCGACCATAGGAAACAATTTTTTAAATATGGGGGGAGGGACGAAAGGTATACCGGGCCTTTCCCATTCTTTATTTACAATGTCCGCCACCCGCTTGGGTATAGGAAAAGCTTCTGGGAGCCCCGGGACCTCTAGGAACTTGTCCATTTTACATAGTTTCTCTGGGATGATCAAATTCTCACAATCATCCAGAGTGGATAATACCTCCTTAAGCAGAGCGCGGAGATGTTCCAACTTAAATTTAAATGTAATCACATCGGGTTCAGCTTGTTGAGAAATTTTCCCTGAATCTGAAATTTCTCCCTCAGACAAAACCTCCCTGGCCCCCTCAGACTGGTGTAGGGGCATTTCAGAACCATTATCATCAGCATCCCCATGCTCTTCAGTATCTAAAACAGAGCAGTCGCGCTTGCGCTGATACGTGGGCATTTTGGCTAAAATGTTTTTGATAGAATTATCCATTACAGCCGTTAATTGTTGCATAGTAAGGAGTATTGGCGCGCTAGATGTACTAGGGGCCTCCTGAGTGGGCAAGACTGGTGTAGACGAAGGAGGGAATGATGCAGTACCATGCTTACTCCCCTCACTTGAGGAATCATCTTGGGCATCATTTTCAGTGTCACATAAATCACATCTATTTAAATGAGAAGGAACCTTGGCTTCCCCACATTCAGAACACAGTCTATCTGGTAGTTCAGACATGTTAAACAGGCATAAACTTGATAACAAAGTACAAAAAACGTTTTAAAATAAAACCGTTACTGTCACTTTAAATTTTAAACTGAACACACTTTATTACTGCAATTGCGAAAAAGTATTAAGGAATTGTTCAAAATTCACCAAAATTTCACCACAGTGTCTTAAAGCCTTAAAAGTATTGCACACCAAATTTGGAAGCTTTAACCCTTAAAATAACGGAACCGGAGCCGTTTTTATCTTTAACCCCTTTACAGTCCCTGGTATCTGCTTTGCTGAGACCCAACCAAGCCCAAAGGGGAATACGATACCAAATGACGCCTTCAGAAAGTCTTTTCTATGTATCAGAGCTCCTCACACATGCGACTGCATGTCATGCTTCTCAAAAACAAGTGCGCAATACCGGCGCGAAAATGAGGCTCTGCCTATGATTAGGGAAAGCCCCTAGAGAATAAGGTGTCTAAAACAGTGCCTGCCGATATTATTTTACAAAAATACCCAGATTAAATGATTCCTCAAGGCTAAATATGTGTATATATGAATCGATTTAGCCCAGAAAATGTCTACAGTCTTAATAAGCCCTTGTGAAGCCCTTATTTACTGTCTGAATAAAAATGGCTTACCGGATCCCATAGGGAAAATGACAGCTTCCAGCATTACATCGTCTTGTAAGAATGTGTCATACCTCAAGCAGCAAAAGACTGCTCACTGTTCCCCCAACTGAAGTTAATTCCTCTCAACAGTCCTGTGTGGAACAGCCAAGGATTTTAGTAACGGTTGCTAAAATCATTTTCCTCTTACAAACAGAAATCTTCATTTCTTTTCTGTTTCAGAGTAAATAGTACATACCAGCACTATTTTAAAATAAACTCTTGATTGAATAAAAAAAACTACAGTTAAACACTAAAAAACTCTAAGCCATCTCCGTGGAGATGTTGCCTGTACAACGGCAAAGAGAATGACTGGGGTAGGCGGAGCCTAGGAGGGATCATGTGACCAGCTTTGCTGGGCTCTTTGCCATTTCCTGTTGGGGAAGAGAATATCCCACAAGTAAGGATGACGCCGTGGACCGGACACACCTATGTTGGAGAAAAGACTATAACTGACAGATTTTCAAAGAATTGGAAAATTAAAACTCATATTAACTGTCAGAGTGAGAATGTCATATACTGTTTATCATGTTCATGCAATTTAATATACACAGGCATGACAACTCGTAAATTGGGTACCAGAATAACTGAACATCTCAGTAACATACGTAATGCCAAAAAAGATATGAAAGAAGGTAAAAAAATCACAAGTGTAGCAAAACATTTCCTGCTAAACCATGCAGGTAAAACTACATCCTTCGAGTGTTGGGGCATAGAAAAGGTGAAACCGGGCATTAGAGGTGGTAGCACTGAGAATACTCTGTTACAAAAAGAAACGAGCTGGATATTCAAACTGAACACAGTAATGCCACACGGAATGAACGAAGCAAATAATTATTGGGTTTTCTTGTAAATTAGGAGGAAGGATAATCTTAGTTTTCAGAATCTGTATTTAGAACAATACTTTATAATGTAGTATAAATGTTAAATGAATATGTTGATTTTAGTTCAAATAACATTCAGTGACAATTAAAAACATCTAAAGTGTTCGAAAGGGAACACAAGATGATGAATACTGTCAATGTAAAATCAACACTCATATGGTACATTGTGCATACAAGTAACAAGTTGTTTTGTCTTAAATGTGCCGCCCATAGTGCTTTATCTGTTCTCCCCTTTTAGTTGCCAACTACGACTATAATCTAACAACCACTCTCATAAACAGCCTCCGTTTATATAAAGCATATACAACAAATTCCAAACACATTGTATATGTATTTTCATACTAATACTAATATGTGAGGATTATTTATCTAGGTTGATAAGCATCCACATAAGTCTTATCATACTAAGCTAATATGCTAAAATTATAATAGGAGTACTATACATCTTTACCTATAAGAGATGATATAAACATATTTGACTTAATACTCCAGTCAGGCAATACTTTGTCTATTAGTTAACATATTAGATTCACAGCATCGAAATGAAGCATTAATAATAATGATACCATAAAGATATAAAGCTAAACTTCAGTGACATTATTTCTTTTTTGAAAATCTCGATACATGCAATGCATACATGTCAAAGCTAACATACCATCTGTGATTAATGGCTATGTATAACTAGGTTAAATATAATAGGATTACCAACTTCGCATAGAAATTCCATAATAAATATCAAGGGGCCATGATTCTGTTAGAGGACGTGAATTTTAGACTCAATATAGACAAAATAGAGATTAAACTGGATAGTTATCTCTTAGTTCTAGATATTTGACTATTATTTACGTGTGGTGATCTGAATGACTTTATTAAGTCAGTAGACACACGACTTACTATAAGGAATCACCTAACTCGAATACTACAGAAATGATAAAGTGGCAATTGGAATTGAAAATCATTCATTTAAAAACTTTAGTTGAAGAATATTACAACACTTTAATCCGCCCTGGGAATAGCCACACTCACAAAGAGTTAGAAAATATAATCAAACAAGATTTTATCGAAATATGTTATGTCAACGATGAATAAAATAGTAGTCATTTAATGCATGAGCATAGAATAACGATTAAGTCTGTTTAATCAGATTATGACTATCCGTGCAGACAGGACAGCTTAACACTGAATTGCAAAAAACATTTGCTAATAGACTTAAATTCGAACAGTCATATATAGCAATGATGGTATCAGCTATTGATTATTATGAGACGATGGATATTACAAATAACTAAATATGTTTACTCTTAGGAAGTGTTTTTGTTTATCGAATGAGTATAAGTTGTTATTACGCTCAACCAATCAAAAACCAGTAGAGACGAAGCCGCTCCAGGCAATCCTATCAAATGTCAGCATCAGGATACGCCCTGAATGCACAGTGTTCTATTGGTGCGGTGAGGGGCGTTGTCAAAGGCCGAAGCGGATTGGTGGGGACAATCTATGTTAGCACTATATAAGAGGGTGGCACCCGGGCCTCGGTTTGCTCTTACACATTGACAAAGGCTGGTTTACACAGCCGAAACGCGTTTGTGAATTTTGTAAGCACCTCGGTGCACATTTATATTGGTTTTTATTGCTGTCCCTTGTCCCTGTCACCTGAAGCCGAGGGAGCTGCTATCGGCCAGGAAACAGGGGGACAAGGTGCACAGCGAGTTAGCGGGTACTATAAAGGGGTTGATTCTCCTTTATTATTTTAAACTTTAAGTAATAAAAATTCAATTTTTTAGAATTAACATTAGTAGGAATGAGTGCTATATCAAACCCTTAAACCTTAGGTTCTCTTACCTGTTAATCTCCACAAAACAATGAATATCAGGAAGATTAGCAATCTTTCTGTGAAAAAGAACAGAAAGAGCAGAGATTTGTCCTTTCAAAGAACTTGCGGATAAACCTTTATCTAAACCATCCTGAAGAAACTGTAAAATTCTCGGAATTCTAAAAGAATGCCAAGAAAAATGATGAGAAAGACACCAAGAAATATAAGTCTTCCAGACTCTATAATATATCTCTCTAGATACAGATTTACGAGCCTGTAACATAGTATTAATCACAGAGTCAGAGAAACCTCTTTGACCAAGAATCAAGCGTTCAATCTTCATACCTTTAAATTTAAGGATTTGAGATCCTGATGGAAAAAAGGACCTTGCGACAGAAGGTCTGGTCTTAGCGGAAGAGTCCACGGATGGCAAGAGGCCATCCGGACAAGATCCGCATACCAAAACCTGTGAGGCCATGCCGGAGCTACCAACAGAACAAACGAGCATTCCTTGAATCTTGTAGATTACTCTTGGAAGAAGAACTAGAGGCGGAAAGATATAGGCAGGATGATACTTCCAAGGAAGTGATAATGCATCCACTGCTTCCGCCTGAGGATCCCGGGATCTGGACAGATACCTGGGAAGTTTCTTGTTTAGATTTGACGCCATCAGATCTATTTCTGGAAGCTCCCACATTTGAACAATCTGAAGAAATACCTCTGGGTGAAGAGACCATTTGCCCGGATGCAACGTTTGGCGACTGAGATAATCCGCTTCCCAATTGTCTATACCTGGGATATGAACCGCAGAGATTAGACAGGAGCTGGATTCCGCCCAAACCAAAATTCGAGATACTTCTTTCATAGCCAGAGGACTGTGAGTCCCTCCTTGATGATTGATGTATGCCACAGTTGTGACATTGTCTGTCTGAAAACAAATGAACGATTCTCTCTTCAGAAGAGGCCAAAACTGAAGAGCTCTGAAAATTGCACGGAGTTCCAAAATATTGATCGGTAATCTCACCTCCTGAGATTCCCAAACTCCTTGTGCCGTCAGAGATCCCCACACAGCTCCCCAACCTGTGAGACTTGCATCTGTTGAAATTACAGTCCAGGTCGGAAGCACAAAAGAAGCCCCCTGAATTAAACGATGGTGATCTGTCCACCACGTTAGAGAGTGTCGTACAATCGGTTTTAAAGATATTAATTGAGATATCTTTGTGTAATCCTTGCACCATTGATTCAGCATACAGAGCTGAAGAGGTCGCATGTGAAAACGAGCAAAGGGGATCGCGTCCGATGCAGCAGTCATAAGACCTAGCATTTCCATGCATAAGGCTACCGAAGGGAATGATTGTGACTGAAGGTTTCGACAAGCTGAGATCAATTTTAGACGTCTCTTGTCTGTCAAAGACAGAGTCATGGACACTGAATCTATCTGGAAACCCAGAAAGGTTACCCTTGTCTGAGGAGTCAATGAACTTTTTGGTGAATTGATCCTCCAACCATGATCTTGAAGAAACAACACAAGTCGATTCGTATGAGATTCTGCTAAATGTAAAGACTGAGCAAGTACCAAGATATCGTCCAAATAAGGAAACACCACAATACTCTGTTCTCTGATTACAGACAGAAGGGCACCGAGAACCTTTGTAAAAATTCTTGGAGCTGTAGCTAGGCCAAACGGCAGAGCCACAAACTGGTAATGCTTGTCCAGAAAAGAGAATCTCAGGAACTGATAATGATCTGGATGAATCGGAATATGCAGATATGCATCCTGTAAATCTATTGTGGACATATAATGCCCTTGCTGAACAAAAGGCAAGATAAACCTTACAGTTACCATTTTGAACGTTGGTATCCTTACATAACGATTCAATATTTTTAGATCCAGAACTGGTCTGAAGGAATTCTCCTTCTTTGGCACAATGAAGAGATTTGAATAAAACCCCATCCCCTGTTCCAGAACTGGAACTGGCATAATTACTCCAGCCAACTCTAGATCTGAAACACAATTCAGAAATGCTTGAGCTTTCACTGGATTTACTGGGACACGGGAAAGAAAAAATCTCTTTGCAGGAGGTCTCATCTTGAAACCAATTCTGTACCCTTCTGAAACAATGTTCTGAATCCAAAGATTGTGAACGGAATTGATCCAAATTTCTTTGAAAAAACGTAACCTGCCCCCTACCAGCTGAGCTGGAATGAGGGCCGCACCTTCATGTGGACTTAGAAGCTGGCTTTGCCTTTCTAGAAGGCTTGGATTTATTCCAGACTGGAGATGGTTTCCAAACTGAAACTGCTCCTGAGGATGAAGGATCAGGCTTTTGTTCTTTGTTGAAACGAAAGGAACGAAAACGATTATTAGCCCTGTTTTTACCCTTAGATTTTTTATCCTGTGGTAAAAAAGTTCCTTTCCCACCAGTAACAGTTGAGATAATAGAATCCAACTGAGAACCAAATAATTTGTTACCCTGGAAAGAAATGGAAAGTAGAGTTGATTTAGAAGCCATATCAGCATTCCAAGTTTTAAGCCATAAAGCTCTTCTAGCTAAAATAGCTAGAGACATAAACCTGACATCAACTCTGATAATATCAAAAATGGCATCACAGATAAAATTATTAGCATGTTGAAGAATAATAATAATATTATGAGAATCATGATCTGTTACTTGTTGCGCTAAAGTTTCCAACCAAAAAGTTGAAGCTGCAGCAACATCAGCCAATGATATAGCAGGTCTAAGAAGATTACCTGAACACAGATAAGCTTTTCTTAGAAAGGATTCAATTTTCCTATCTAAAGGATCCTTAAACGAAGTACCATCTGACGTAGGAATAGTAGTCCGTTTAGCAAGGGTAGAAATAGCCCCATCAACTCTAGGGATTTTGTCCCAAAATTCTAATCTGTCAGACGGCACAGGATATAATTGCTTAAAACGTTTAGAAGGAGTAAATGAATTATCCAATTTATCCCATTCTCTGTAAATTACTTCAGAAATAGCATTAGGAACAGGAAAAACTTCGGGAATAACCACAGGAGATTTAAAGACCTTAACTAAACGTTTAGAATTAGTATCAAGAGGACCAGAATCCTCAATTTCCAAAGCAATTAGTACTTCTTTAAGTAAAGAACAAATAAATTCCATTTTAAATAAATATGAAGATTTATCAGCATCAATCTCTGAGACAGAATCCTCTGAACCAGAAGAGTCATCAGAATCAGAATGATGATGTTCATTTAAAAATTCATCTGTATAAAGAGAAGTTTTAAAAGATTTTTTATGTTTACTAGAAGGAGGAATAACAGACATAGCCTTCTTGATGGATTCAGAAACAAAATCTCTTATGTTATCAGGAACATTCTGAACCTTAGATGTTGATGGAACTGCAACAGGTAAAGGTACATTACTAAAGGAAATATTATCTGCATTAACAAGTTTGTCATGACAATTAATACAAACAACAGCTGGAGGAATAGCTACCAAAAGTTTACAGCAGATACACTTAGCTTTGGTAGTTCCAGCACTAGGCAGCGATTTTCCTGAAGTATCTTCTGACTCGGATGCAACGCGAGACATCTTGCAATATGTAAGAGAAAAAACAACATATAAAACAAAATAGATCAAATTCCTTAAATGACAGTTTCAGGAATGGGAAAAAAAAACAAAAAAAAAAAAAAACTGAATAAGCTTCTAGCAACCAGAAGCAAAGAAAAAATGAACTTAAATAATGAGGAGACAAAAGCGACGCCCATATTTTTTGGCGCCAAATAAGACGCCCACATTATTTGGCGCCTAAATGCTTTTTGGCGCCAAATATGACGCCACATCCGGAACGCCGACATTTTTGGCGCAAAAGAACGTCAAAAATGACGCAACTTCCGGCGACACGTATGACGCCAGAAACAGAAAAGATTTTTTGCGCCAAAAAAGTCCGCGCCAAGAATGACGCAATAAAATGAAGCATTTTCAGCCCCCGCGAGCCTAACAGCCCACAGGGAAAAAGTCAAATTTTTTAAGGTAAGAAAAAATAATTGATTCAAGTGCATTATCCCAAATATGAAACTGACTGTCTGAAAATAAGGAATGTTGAACATCCTGAGACAAGGCAAATAAATGTTTGAATACATATATTTAGAACTTTATAAACAAAGTGCCCAACCATAGCTTAGAGTGTCACAGAAAATAAGACTTACTTACCCCAGGACACTCATCTACATGTTTGTAGAAAGCCAAACCAGTACTGAAACGAAAATCAGCAGAGGTAATGGTATATATATATATATATATAAGAGTATATCGTCGATCTGAAAAGGGAGGTAAGAGATGAATCTCTACGACCGATAACAGAGAACCTATGAAATAGACCCCGTAGAAGGAGATCACTGCATTCAAAATAGGCAATACTCTCCTCACATCTCTCTGACATTCACTGCACGCTGAGAGGAAAACCAGGCTCCAACTTGCTGCGGAGCGCATATCAACGTAGAATCTAGCACAAACTTACTTCACCACCTCCATAGGAGGCAAAGTTTGTAAAACTGAATTGTGGGTGTGGTGAGGGGTGTATTTATAGGCATTTTGAGGTTTGGGAAACTTTGCCCCTCCTGGTAGGAATGTATATCCCATACGTCACTAGCTCATGGACTCTTGCTAATTACATGAAAGAAACAGCCATTTTCTGCTGAAAAAATTAAAATAAAAAAATAAATAAGTTTTTCTCATAATTGAAAAGAAAAACTTAAAACATAAGCAGAAGAATCAAATTGAAACAGCTGCCTGAAGAACCTTTCTACCAAAAACTGCTTCCGAAGAGGCAAATACATCAAAACGAATTTAGTAAATGTATGCAAAGAAGACCAAGTTGCTGCTTTGCAAATTTGATCAACTGAAGCGTTATTCTTAAAAGCCCACAAAGTGGAAACAGATCTAGCATAGTTGCCAACAGTCCCTGATTTCCAGGGTCAGTCCCTGGATTTTGTTGTATGTCCCTGGAGGCTACCAAGTTCGCACCCCATGCTCCATTATAAATAAAAGGAAAGGAAAACAGCTGCGAGAAGGGACCTGGTTACCCGGTCACTACACACAGGAAAAGTGATCGAAGTTCCCGGTTGAGTCTCTGAACTCAAAGAGAGCCTGTCCGGAGGTACATGTCCTGCAGCTTAAAGGTACTTTCAGTTTTTTTGTTCGGCACTTGTCGGATTTGATTGGGGATATATGTGACTGTCTGGACACATTGGAAAATAACGGGTCCTTTTGGCTTATTTAACCTTCTCAATCACTACACTACTGTTGGATTTTACATAGAACTGTTTGTTCAAAGTGGAACTTTCAGGGGAATCAACACTGACTATACGCCTAAGCAAGTTCTCTTTTATAATAATTAGAAAGTAGTTTTTAAGTGTATTTTCCAAAACCACCGGTGGTTCATTTAATATCAATATATGTTTATTTTTGTTTGTGTATTTACTTATATGTATTATTAAACTTATTTTAGATTGAGTGATTTAGTTTTAACCCAGTTCAATATCATTGTCCAATATTAAGATTATGTGATTTTTTCTACTATATCCAATTCCGTTTTTCTGAATCACTATTTATATAATAACAGGTATTATCCTTATGTTGTATTGAAACCTTGATTCTTAGATATACCAAGCTGTTTTTTAGCGCCACATCTATCTTTGTTTTTATCTTTTGAATTTCCTTATTAATGTTGTTAGAATTCACAACTTTAGGTAAAAATGTAAATGAAGTCCGCAAAACTGCCTTATCCTGACGGAAAATCAGAAAAGGAGACTCACAAGAAAGAGCAGATAATTCAGAAACTCTTCTAGCAGAAGGAACAACATTTTCCAAGAAAGTAGTTTAATATCCAAAGAATGCATAGGCTCAAAAGGAGGAGCCTGTAAAGCCTTCAAACCAAATTAAGACTCCAAGGAGAGATTGATTTAATTACAGGCTTGATACGGACCAAAGCCTGCACAAAACAGTGAATATCAGGAAGCTTAGCAATCTTTCTGTGAAATAAAACAGAAAGAGCAGAGATTTGTCCCTTCAAGGAACTTGCAGACAAACCTTTATCCAAACCATCCTGACGAAACTGTAAAATTCTAGGAATTCTAAAAGAATGCCAGGAGAATTTATGAGAAGAACACCATGTAATATAAGTCTTCAAAACTCGATAATAAATCTTCCTAGAAACATATTTACGAGCCTGTAACATAGTATCAATCACTTAGTCAGAGAAACCTCTATGACTAAGCACTAAGCGTTCAATTTCCATACCTTCAAATTTAACGATTTGAGATCCTGATGGAAAAATGGTCCTTGAGACACAAGGTCTGGTCTTAAAGGAAGTGGCCAAGGTTGGCAACTGGACAGCCGGACAAGATCTGCATACCAGAACCTGTGAGGCCATGCTGGTGCTACCAGAAACAGAAACACAAACAATTATTCCATGATGATCTTGGAGATCACTCTTGGAAGAAGAACTAGAGGCGGGAAGATATAAGCAGGTTGGTAAAACCAAGGAACTGCTAACGCATCCACCAACTCCGCCTGAGGATTACTGAAACTGGATAAGTACCTGGGAAGTTTCTAGTTTAGATGGGAAGCCATCAGATCTATTTCTGGAAGACACCACATCTGAACAATCTGAAAACACACATCTGGATGGAGAGACCACTCCCCCGGATGTAAAGTCTGACGGCTGAGATAATCCGCTTCCCAATTGCCTACACCTGGGATATATACCGCAGAAATTAGACAAGAGCTGGATTCCGCCCAAGAAAGTATCCAAGATACTTCTTTCATAGCTAGGGGTCTGAGTCCCACCCTGATGATTGACATATGCCATAGTTGTGATATTGTCTGTCTGTAAACAAATTAATGGTTCTCTCTTCAACAGAGGCCAAACCTGAAGAGCCCTGAAAACAGCACGGAGTTCTAAAATATTAATTGGTAACCTCGCCTCTTGAGATTTCCAAACCCCTTGTGCTGTCAGAGATCCCCAGACAGCTCCCCAACCTAAAAGACTTGCATCTGTTGTGATTACAGTCCAGGTTGGACTAACAAGAGAGGCCCCTTGAACTATACGATGGTGATCTAACCACCAAGTCAGAGAAAGTCGAACATTGGGATTTAAGGATATTAATTGTGGTATCCTTGTATAATCCCTGCACCATTGATTCAGCATACAAAGCTGAAGAGGTCTCATATGAAAACGAGCAAAGGGGATCGCGTCCGATGCTGCAGTCATGAGACCTAAAACTTCCATGCACATAGCCACTGAAGGGAATGATTGAGACTGAAGGTTTCGACAAGCTGAAACCAATTTTATTTGTCTCTTGTCTGTTAGAGACAGAGTCATGGACACTGAATCTATCTGGAAAACCTAAAAAGGTGACCTTTGCCTGAGGAATCAAGGAACTTTTTGGTAAATTGATCCTCCAACCATGTCTTTGAAGAAACAACACTAGTTGATTCGTGTGAGATTCACCAGAATGTAAAGACTGAGCTTGTACCAAGATATCGTCCAAATAAGGAGACACCACAATACCCTGTTCTCTGATTATAGAGAGTAGGGCACCGAGAACCTTTGAACAAATTCTTGGAGATGTCGCTAGGCCAAATGGAAGAGCGACAAAATGGTAATGCTTGTCTAGAAAAAGAGAATCTCAGAAACCAATATGAAGATATGCATCCTGCAAGCCTATCGTGGACATATAATGACCTTGAAGAACAAAAGGCAGAATAGTCCTTATAGTCACAATTTTGAAAGTTGGCACTCTTACAAAACGATTACAAAATTTCAGATCCAGAACTGGCCTGAATGAATTTCCTTTTTTTGAGTCAATGAATAGATTTGAATAAAACCCCAGACCCTGTTCCTGAAACGGAAGTGGTATGATTACCCCTGAAAGCTCCAGATCTGAAACACTTCAGAAAAACCTGAGCCTTCACTGGATTTGCAGGGACATGTGAAAGAAAAAATCTTCTCACAGGAGGTCTTACTCTGAAACCTATTCGATACACTTGAGACAATACTCTGAATCCATTGATTTTGAACAGAACCTGCCCAAATGTTTTGGAAAAATTTTAATCTACCCCCCACCAGCTGAGCTGGAATGAGGGCTGCACCTTCATGCGACTTGAGGGCTGGCTTTGGTTTCTTAAAAGGCTTGGATTTATTACAACTTGAAGAAGGTTTCCAATTGGAACCAGATTCTTTGGAGTAAGGATTGGCTTTCTGTTCCTTATTCTGTTGAAAAGAACGAAAATGATTAGAAGCTTTAGATTTACCCTTAGATCTTTTATCTTGAGGTATAAAAAACAGAATTTATGTTTACCTGATAAATTACTTTCTCCAACGGTGTGTCCGGTCCACGGCGTCATCCTTACTTGTGGGATATTCTCTTCCCCAACAGGAAATGGCAAAGAGCCCAGCAAAGCTGGTCGCATGATCCCTCCTAGGCTCCGCCTACCCCAGTCATTCGACCGACGTTAAGGAGGAATATTTGCATAGGAGAAACCATATGATACCGTGGTGACTGTAGTTAAAGAAAATAAATTATCAGACCTGATTAAAAAACCAGGGCGGGCCGTGGACCGGACACACCGTTGGAGAAAGTAATTTATCAGGTAAACATAAATTCTGTTTTCTCCAACATAGGTGTGTCCGGTCCACGGCGTCATCCTTACTTGTGGGAACCAATACCAAAGCTTTAGGACACGGATGAAGGGAGGGAGCAAATCAGGTCACCTAAATGGAAGGCACCACGGCTTGCAAAACCTTTCTCCCAAAAACAGCCTCAGAAGAAGCAAAAGTATCAAACTTGTAAAATTTGGTAAAAGTGTGCAGTGAAGACCAAGTCGCTGCCCTACATATCTGATCAACAGAAGCCTCGTTCTCGAAGGCACATGTGGAAGCCACAGCCCTAGTGGAATGAGCTGTGATTCTTTCAGGAGGCTGCCGTCCGGCAGTCTCGTAAGCCAATCTGATGATGCTTTTAATCCAAAAAGAGAGAGAGGTAGAAGTTGCTTTTTGACCTCTCCTTTTACCAGAATAAACAACAAACAAGGAAGATGTTTGTCTAAAATCCTTTGTAGCATCTAAATAGAATTTTAGAGCGCGAACAACATCCAAATTGTGCAACAAACGTTCCTTCTTCGAAACTGGTTTCGGACACAAAGAAGGCACGACTATCTCCTGGTTAATGTTTTTGTTAGAAACAACTTTTGGAAGAAAACCAGGTTTAGTACGTAAAACCACCTTATCTGCATGGAACACCAGATAAGGAGGAGAACACTGCAGAGCAGATAATTCTGAAACTCTTCTGGCAGAAGAAATTGCAACCAAAAACAAAACTTTCCAAGATAATAACTTAATATCAACGGAATGTAAGGGTTCAAACGGAACCCCCTGAAGAACTGAAAGAACTAAGTTGAGACTCCAAGGAGGAGTCAAAGGTTTGTAAACAGGCTTGATTCTAACCAGAGCCTGAACAAAGGCTTGAACATCTGGCACAGCTGCCAGCTTTTTGTGGAGTAACACAGACAAGGCAGAAATCTGTCCCTTCAAGGAACTTGCAGATAATCCTTTCTCCAATCCTTCTTGAAGAAAGGATAGAATCTTAGGAATCTTTACCTTGTCCCAAGGGAATCCTTTAGATTCACACCAACAGATATATTTTTTCCATATTTTGTGGTAAATTTTTCTAGTTACAGGCTTTCTGGCCTGAACAAGAGTATCAATAACAGAATCTGAGAACCCTCGTTTTGATAAGATCAAGCGTTCAATCTCCAAGCAGTCAGCTGGAGAGAGACCAGATTCGGATGTTCGAACGGACCTTGAACAAGAAGGTCTCGTCTCAAAGGTAGCTTCCATGGTGGAGCCGATGACATATTCACCAGATCTGCATACCAAGTCCTGCGTGGCCACGCAGGAGCTATCAAGATCACCGACGCCCTCTCCTGATGGATCCTGGCTACCAGCCTGGGGATGAGAGGAAACGGCGGGAATACATAAGCTAGTTTGAAGGTCCAAGGTGCTACTAGTGCATCTACTAGAGTCGCCTTGGGATCCCTGGATCTGGACCCGTAGCAAGGAACCTTGAAGTTCTGACGAGAGGCCATCAGATCCATGTCTGGAATGCCCCACAGTTGAGTAATTTGGGCAAAGATTTCCGGATGGAGTTCCCACTCCCCCGGATGTAATGTCTGACGACTCAGAAAATCCGCTTCCCAATTTTCCACTCCTGGGATGTGGATTGCAGACAGGTGGCAGGAGTGAGTCTCCGCCCATTGAATGATTTTGGTCACTTCTTCCATCGCCAGGGAACTCCTTGTTCCCCCCTGATGGTTGATGTACGCAACAGTCGTCATGTTGTCTGATTGAAACCGTATGAACTTGGCCTTTGCTAGCTGAGGCCAAGCCTTGAGAGCATTGAATATCGCTCTCAGTTCCAGAATATTTATCGGTAGAAGAGATTCTTCCCGAGACCAAAGACCCTGAGCTTTCAGGGATCCCCAGACCGCGCCCCAGCCCATCAGACTGGCGTCGGTCGTGACAATGACCCACTCTGGTCTGCGGAAGGTCATCCCTTGTGACAGGTTGTCCAGGGACAGCCACCAACGGAGTGAGTCTCTGGTCCTCTGATTTACTTGTATCTTCGGAGACAAGTCTGTATAGTCCCCATTCCACTGACTGAGCATGCACAGTTGTAATGGTCTTAGATGAATGCGCGCAAAAGGAACTATGTCCATTGCCGCTACCATCAAACCTATTACTTCCATGCACTGCGCTATGGAAGGAAGAGGAACGGAATGAAGTGTTTGACAAGAGTTTAGAAGTTTTGTTTTTCTGGCCTCTGTCAGAAAAATCCTCATTTCTAAGGAGTCTATTATTGTTCCCAAGAAGGGAACCCTTGTCGACGGAGATAGAGAACTCTTTTCCACGTTCACTTTCCATCCGTGAGATCTGAGAAAGGCCAGGACTATGTCCGTGTGAGCCTTTGCTTGAGGAAGGGACGACGCTTGAATCAGAATGTCGTCCAAGTAAGGTACTACTGCAATGCCCCTTGGTCTTAGCACCGCTAGAAGGGACCCTAGTACCTTTGTGAAAATCCTTGGAGCCGTGGCTAATCCGAAAGGAAGCGCCACGAACTGGTAATGCTTGTCCAGGAATGCGAACCTTAGGAACCGATGATGTTCCTTGTGGATAGGAATATGTAGATACGCATCCTTTAAATCCACCGTGGTCATGAATTGACCTTCCTGGATGGAAGGAAGAATTGTTCGAATGGTTTCCATTTTGAACGATGGAACCTTGAGAAACTTGTTTAAGATCTTGAGATCTAAGATTGGTCTGAACGTTCCCTCTTTTTTGGGAACTATGAACAGATTGGAGTAGAACCCCATCCCTTGTTCTCCTAATGGAACAGGATGAATCACTCCCATTTTTAACAGGTCTTCTACACAATGTAAGAATGCCTGTCTTTTTATGTGGTCTGAAGACAATTGAGACCTGTGGAACCTCCCCCTTGGGGGAAGCCCCTTGAATTCCAGAAGATAACCTTGGGAGACTATTTCTATTGCCCAAGGATCCAGAACATCTCTTGCCCAAGCCTGAGCGAAGAGAGAGAGTCTGCCCCCCACCAGATCCGGTCCCGGATCGGGGGCCAACATTTCATGCTGTCTTGGTAGCAGTGGCAGGTTTCTTGGCCTGCTTTCCCTTGTTCCAGCCTTGCATTGGTCTCCAGGCTGGCTTGGCTTGAGAAGTATTACCCTCTTGCTTAGAGGACGTAGCACTTGGGGCTGGTCCGTTTCTACGAAAGGGACGAAAATTAGGTTTATTTTTGGCCTTGAAAGACCTATCCTGAGGAAGGGCGTGGCCCTTACCCCCAGTGATATCAGAGATAATCTCTTTCAAGTCAGGGCCAAACAGCGTTTTCCCCTTGAAAGGAATGTTAAGGAGTTTGTTCTTGGAAGACGCATCAGCTGACCAAGATTTCAACCAAAGCGCTCTGCGCGCCACAATAGCAAACCCAGAATTCTTCGCCGCTAACCTAGCCAATTGCAAAGTGGCGTCTAGGGTGAAAGAATTAGCCAATTTGAGAGCACGGATTCTGTCCATAATCTCCTCATAAGGAGGAGAATCACTATCGATCGCCTTTACTAGCTCATCGAACCAGAAACACGCGGCTGTAGTGACAGGGACAATGCATGAAATTGGTTGTAGAAGGTAACCTTGCTGAACAAACATCTTTTTAAGCAAACCTTCTAATTTTTTATCCATAGGATCTTTGAAAGCACAACTATCTTCTATGGGTATAGTGGTGCGTTTGTTTAAAGTAGAAACCGCTCCCTCGACCTTGGGGACTGTCTGCCATAAGTCCTTTCTGGGGTCGACCATAGGAAACAATTTTTTAAATATGGGGGGAGGGACGAAAGGTATACCGGGCCTTTCCCATTCTTTATTTACAATGTCCGCCACCCGCTTGGGTATAGGAAAAGCTTCTGGGAGCCCCGGGACCTCTAGGAACTTGTCCATTTTACATAGTTTCTCTGGGATGATCAAATTCTCACAATCATCCAGAGTGGATAATACCTCCTTAAGCAGAGCGCGGAGATGTTCCAACTTAAATTTAAATGTAATCACATCGGGTTCAGCTTGTTGAGAAATTTTCCCTGAATCTGAAATTTCTCCCTCAGACAAAACCTCCCTGGCCCCCTCAGACTGGTGTAGGGGCATTTCAGAACCATTATCATCAGCGTCCTCATGCTCTTCAGTATCTAAAACAGAGCAGTCGCGCTTACGCTGATAAGTGGGCATTTTGGCTAAAATGTTTTTGATAGAATTATCCATTACAGCCGTTAATTGTTGCATAGTAAGGAGTATTGGCGCGCTAGATGTACTAGGGGCCTCCTGAGTGGGCAAGACTCGTGTAGACGAAGGAGGGAATGATGCAGTACCATGCTTACTCCCCTCACTTGAGGAATCATCTTGGGCATCATTTTCAGTGTCACATAAATCACATTTATTTAAATGAGAAGGAACCTTGGCTTCCCCACATTCAGAACACAGTCTATCTGGTAGTTCAGACATGTTAAACAGGCATAAACTTGATAAAGTACAAAAAACGTTTTAAAATAAAACCGTTACTGTCACTTTAAATTTTAAACTGAACACACTTTATTACTGCAAATGCGAAAAAGTATGAAGGAATTGTTCAAAATTCACCAAAATTTCACCACAGTGTCTTAAAGCCTTAAAAGTATTGCACACCAAATTTGGAAGCTTTAACTCTTAAAATAACGGAACCGGAGCCGTTTTTAACTTTAACCCCTTTACAGTCCCTGGTATCTGCTTTGCTGAGACCCAACCAAGCCCAAAGGGGAATACGATACCAAATGACGCCTTCAGAAAGTCTTTTCTATGTATCAGAGCTCCTCACACATGCGACTGCATGTCATGCTTCTCAAAAACAAGTGCGCAATACCGGCGCGAAAATGAGGCTCTGCCTATGATTAGGGAAAGCCCCTAAAGAATAAGGTGTCTAAAACAGTGCCTGCCGATATTATTTTATCAAAATACCCAGATTAAATGATTCCTCAAGGCTAAATATGTGTAATATATGAATCGATTTAGCCCAGAAAAAGTCTACAGTCTTAATAAGCCCTTGTGAAGCCCTTATTTACTTTCTGAATAAACATGGCTTACCGGATCCCATAGGGAAAATGACAGCTTCCAGCATTACATCGTCTTGTTAGAATGTGTCATACCTCAAGCAGCAAAAGACTGCTCACTGTTCCCCCAACTGAAGTTAATTCCTCTCAACAGTCCTGTGTGGAACAGCCATGGATTTTAGTAACGGTTGCTAAAATCATTTTCCTCATACAAACAGAAATCTTCATCTCTTTTCTGTTTCAGAGTAAATAGTACATACCAGCACTATTTTAAAATAACAAACTCTTGATTGAATAATAAAAACTACAGTTAAACACTAAAAAACTCTAAGCCATCTCCGTGGAGATGTTGCCTGTACAACGGCAAAGAGAATGACTGGGGTAGGCGGAGCCTAGGAGGGATCATGTGACCAGCTTTGCTGGGCTCTTTGCCATTTCCTGTTGGGGAAGAGAATATCTCACAAGTAAGGATGACGCCGTGGACCGGACACACCTATGTTGGAGAAACTCCCTTCCTTCCCCCAGTGACAGTTGAAATAATTGAACCCAACTGAGAACCAAATAAAGTGTTACCTTGGAAAGAAAGAGATAGTAATCTAGACTTAGATACCATGTCAGCATTCCAGTATTTGAGCCACAAAGCTTTTCTAGCTAAAATAGCTAAAGACTGATTTAACATTAATATTGATGATATCAAAAATAGCATAACAGATAAAATGATTAGCATGTTGAAGCAAGCGAACAATGTTAGACAAATCAGGATCTGTTTCTTGTTGCGCTAAGCTTCCAACCAAAAAGTTGATGCAGCTGCAACATAAGCCATGGATATAGCAGGCCTAAGAATGTAGCCAGAAAATAAATAAGCTTTCCTTAGATAAGATTCAAGATTCCTATCTAAAGGGTCCTTAAAAGAAGTATTATCTTCCATAGGAATAGTAGTACGTTTGGCAAGAGTAGAAATAGCCCCATTAAATGTGGGTATTTTTCCCAAAACTCCAACCTAACTGCTAGAAAAGGATACAACTTTTTAAACCTAGAAGAAAGAATAAAAAGAAAATTTATGCTTACCCGATAAATTTGTTTCTTTTTAGACACAATGAGTCCACGGATTTCATCCTTACTTGTGGGATTACGCCTCCTGGTCAGCAGGAGGAGGCAAAGAGCACCAAAACAGAGCTGTTGTATAGCTCCTCCCTTCCCTCCCACTCCAGTTATTCGACCGAAGTTAGGAAGAGAAAGGAAAAGCCAAGGTGCAGAGGTGTCTGAAGTTTACAAAAATGAATAACCTGTCTCATATAACAGGTCGGGCTGTGGACTCATCGTGTCTAAAAAGAAACAAATTTATCAGGTAAGCATAAATTTTCTTTTCTTTTTAAATACACGATGATTCCACGGATTTCATCCTTACTTGTGGGATACAATACCAAAGCTAGAGTACACGGATGATAAGGGAGGGACAAGACAGGTAACCTAAACGGAAGGCACCACTGCTTGAAGAACCTTTCTCCTAAAAACAGCCTCCGCCGAAGCAAAGGTATCAAATTTGCAAAATTTAGAAAAAGTGTGGAGAGAAGACCAAGTTGCAGCCTTGCAAATCTGCTCAACTGAAGCATCATTTTTGAATGCCCATGAGGAAGCAACAGCCCTAGTGGAATGAGCCGTAATTCTTTCAGGAGGCAGCTGTCCGGCAGCCTCGTATGCCAAGCGGATGATACTCTTCAGCCAAAAAGAAAGAGGTAGCCGTAGCTTTCTGACCCTTACGTTTTCCAGAAAAAATTACAAACAGAGAAGATGATTGACGAAAATCTTTAGTTGCTTGTAAATAAAATTTTAAAGCACGGACTACGTCCAAATTGTGCAGAAGACGTTCCTTCTGAGAAGAAGGGTTAGGACACAATGAAGGAACAACAATCTCCTGATTAATGTTCTTGTCTGAAACAACCATAGGAAGAAAACCGAGTTTAGTACGCAACACCACCTTATCCAAATGAAAAATAAGGTAAGGCGAATTACACTGTAATGCCGAAAGCTCAGACACTCTTAATATCTATGGAATGCATAGGTTCAAACGGAACCCCTTGAAGAACTTTAAGAACTAAATTTAAGCTCAATGGAGGAGCAATCGGTTTAAACACAGACCTGATTCTAGTCAAAGCCTGACAAAAAGATTGAACATCTGGGACATCTGCCAGACGCTTATGTAACAAAATAGATAAAGCAGCGATCTGACCCTTTAGGGAACTTGCTGATAATCCCTTCTTCAATCCTTCTTGGAGAAAAGACAAAATCCTAGGAATCCTAACTCTACTCCATGAGTAGCCCTTATATTCACACAAATAAAGATATTTACACCATATCTTATGGTAAATCTTCCTAGTCACAGGCTTACGTGCCTGAATTAAGGTATCTATAACCGAACCAGAGAAACCTCGCTTGGATAGGATTAAGCGTTCAATCTCCAAGCAGTCAGCTTCAGAGAAACTAGATTCGGGTGAAGGAAGGGAGCCTGAATGAGAAGTTCCTTCCTCAATGGAAGAGTCCACGGTGGCATAGATGTCATGTCCACCAGAACGGCATACCAAATCCTGCGAGGCCACGCAGGAGCGATGAGGATCACCGATGCCTTCTCCTGTTTGATCTGAGCCATAACCAGAGGAAGAAGAGCAAATGGGGGGGGAATAGATATGCTAGATTGAAGGACCAAGGAACTGCCAATGCATCTATCAGCTCGGCCTGAGGATCCCTGGACCTGAACTCTTATCTCTGGAGCTTGGCATTCTGACGAAAAGCCATGAGATCCAAATCCGGCCGACCCCATTTGAGAATCAGACTGGAAAATAATTCCGGATGAAAAGTCTGCCTTCTCAGAAAATCCGCCTCCACAGTTCTCCACCACTGGGATGTGGATCGCCGACAGATGGCAAGAATGGGACTCTGCCCACTGGATAATCTTGGCTACTTCGGTCATCGCTAAGGAACTCCTCGTTCCTCCCTGATGATTGACGTAAGCCACTGTCGTTATGTTGTCCGACTGGAACCTGATGAATTGAGCCGAAGCCAACTGAGGCCAGGCTTGAAGCGCATTGAAGATTGTCCTTAGCTCCAGAATATTGATTGGAAGGAGAGACTCTGTACGAGTCCATATCCCTTGAGCCTTTAAAGAATTCCAGACTGCTCCCCATTCTAAAAGACTGGCATCCGTTGTCACTATGACCCATGAAGGTCTGCGGAAGCACGTCCCTTGGGACAGATGATCCAAAGACAACCACCATTGAAGAGAGTCCCTCGTCTCCTGTTCTAGTGTTATTCGAGGAGACAAATCCGTAAAATCAACATTCCACTGCCTGAGCATGCTTAACTGCAGGGGCCTGAGGTGAAACCGAGAAAACTGAATGATGTCCATTGCTGCTACCATCAACCCGATTACCTCCATGCACTGAGCCACTGACAGCAGAGTAGTGGACTGAAGGGCTCGACATGTATGCAGAATCTTTGACTCAACATGTATGCAGAATTTTCATGGATATAGAGTCGATTAGAGTTCCTAAGAAGGTTACCCTTGTCTGCAGAATCAACTAACTCTTTTCCAGATTTACCTTCCACCCGTGAGTTCTCAGGAAGGATATCACAAAGTCAGTATGGGACCTTGTTTGTTGATAAAATGACGCCTGGATTAGAATATCATCCAGAAAAGGCGCCACCGCAATGCCCCGCAGTCTTAGAACCGCCAGCAGAGACCCCAGAACCTTTGTGAAAATTCTGGGTGCCGTGGCCAGACCAAAAGGAAGAGCCACGAACTGAAAGTGTTTGTCCAGGAAGGCAAACCTCAGAAACTTGATATTCTTTGTGGATAGGAACATGAAGATATGCATCCCTTAGATCCACTGTCGTCATAAATTGACCCTCCTGGATCAATGAAAGAATGGTACGAATAGTTTACATCTTGAATGATGGAACTCTGAGAAACTTGTTTAGACTCTTGAGGTCTAATATAGGTCGGAAGGTTCCCTCCTTTTTGGGAACTACAAACAGATTTGAATAAAAACCCTGTCCCTGTTCCCGTATTGGAACGGGACAAATTACCCCCATGGAAGAGAGGTCTCTTACACAAGGTAAGAACGCCTCTCTTTTTATCTGGTCTGCAGACAATCTTGAAACAAGAAATCTTCCTTGAGGGAAAGAATTTCTGAACTCCAGCTTGTATCCCTGAGACACTATTTCTATCGCCCAGGGATCCTGAACATCTTGCATCCAAGCCTGAATGAAAAAGGAAAGTCTGCCCCCTACCAGATCCGGTCCCGGATCGGGGGCAAACCCTTCATGCTGACTTGGAAACAGCAGCAGGTTTCTTGGATTGTTTACCGTTGTTCCACGATTGGGTGGGTCTCCAGGTAGTCTTGGATTGTGAATAGTTTCCTTCCTGTTTAGAGGAAGAAGAGAAAGAAAGAGTTTCCTTTAAAATTTCGAAAGGAACGAAAATTACTCGGTCGACCCTTCTGCTTGGTTATTTTATCCTGAGGGAGGAGATGACCCTTGCCTCCCGTGATGTCAGAGATAATTTCCTTCAAACTGGGCCTTCCCCTTGTAAGGAATAGCCAGAAGTTTAGACTTCAATGACACGTCCGCAGACCAAGGCTTCAACCATAAGGCTCTGCGGGCTAGAATAGAAAAACCTGAACTCTTAGCAGCCAATTTAGTAATCTGCAGAGAAGCAAAAGTAATAAACAAATTAGCTAATTTAAGAGCCTTAATCCGATTCTGTATCTCTTCCAACGAAGTCTCAGTCTTAAGAGACTCTGCAAGAGCATCAAACCAATAAGCTGCCGCACTAGTGACCGTAACAATGCAAGCAGCCGGTTGCAATAACAAACCTTGGTGGACATAGATCTTTTTAAGTAGACCCTCCAACTTCTTATACATAGGATCTTTGAAGGCACAACTATCCTCAATAGGGATAGTAGTTTGTTTAGCTAAGGTGGAAATAACTCCATCCACCTTAGGCACCATCTGCCAAGATTCCCCGACAGCGTCAGTTATAGGGAACATCTTCTTGAAAATGAGAGAAGGAAATACCTGGTCTCTCCCATTCCTTGGAAATAATCTCCAAAGTTCGCTTGGGAACTGGAAAAACCTCTGAGTAAGAAGGCACTTCTAAGTATCTGTCTAACTTACTCAACTTCTCAGGAGTGACCACTATTGAATCACAGTCGTCCAGAGTCACTAAAACCTCCCTGAGCAACAGGAGGAGGTGTTCTAGTTTAAACCTGAAGGAAACCACTTCAGAATCAGTCAGGAGGTAAGGAACTTCCTGAGTCAGAAATTTCTCCTTCTGATAGAACCTCCATACCCTCCAATTCAGATCCCTGTGAGGGTAGGTCCGAGATTGTCATCAAAGCATCAGAAACTTCATTGACCCCATAGGTGTCCTTCCTTTTACGTTTGCCTTGAAGTATAGGAAAGGCAGATAACGCATCAGAAAGTGTAGAAGACATAACCTCATTTTTCTTCATTCTCTTGCTATCATTATTTGAAAAAGAAGGTATCTAAGCTTTATTTTTTTTGGTTTCAGTACTCTGGACAGCACTTTTTTATTGGTGGATGAATTTATCCACCAATCAGCCCAGGTTGTTCACCAAAAATGGGCCGGCATCTAAACTTACATTCTTGCATTTCAAATAAAGATACCAAAAGAATGAAGAAAATTTGAAAATAGTGGTAAATTAGAAAGTTGCTTAAAATTTCATGCTCAATCTGAATTGCGAAAGAATATTTTTGGGTACAGTGTCCCTTTAAGGGCTGGGACGCTTGGGGAGAAAGCTGCGGCATACCCTGCATCTCATCGTTAGACTCCTGAAAAGCATCCGCCTTAGACAAACTTTTTTCAGAATTTTTTTTTCCTATATAGCTCAAAGCCCTCTCAATGCATGAAAGGAACCAAAAGGAACAGGAGGTTCCACATTGGCATTCAGACACATGGCACAAGTAACATTCTGGATATCTTCTAAATCCATGATAAAAAATATGTACTGTTCCTTTAAGTGGTAAAATTCCTCAAATCTTTAATCTACCACTCTCTTACAGAGCTTTAGTGTGAAATAAGTAATGAGAAAAACTGGCCCATAATAACTCCTGAAAAGGACCAGAATACTATGTTTTAAATTGAATTGGCCCCTTTAAAATATAAAACAATTTTACTGCACCGGATAAAGTATTTTAGCAATCCCTATTTTGTAAGAAAAAATACAGACAACCTCTGTGCCTCAACAGTTCCGCTGAGGCTCCTACCTGCCACCAATCTTTCTGGCCAGATGCCGAACGAGTCCCACAACGCTAGCAACCGCTTGTTTAACACAACCATGTGATTCCAGCGTAAAGCCCAACTGACATCCGATGTCGGAGCTCCAGAACTGGCTGACAACTGCGCGGCTTCCTAAAAGTAGCGCGCAAAAATAAGCCCCGCCCTTCGTGGGCGTCAAAATCAAATGCTGTTTCTCATCTTATTTCGCCATTAAAGGCCTATAGCCTCGGAGAAGTTCCGTGTAAATAATGCATCCAGTGCCTGTATAAGTTTGTCTGATAGGGAAGTCAGTGCAACGTTCCTCTATGAAAAGCGTCCATCTCCCCAAGAAGCGTAGCCCAGTGTATAAATAAATTTGTTTAGTAGGGGGGTCCTCTACTTAAGAAAACCAAGTCCCCAATAAAAACAGCCCCAAGCGTGGCCCAAAGCCTGAGTAAATGCTGTCTGGCAAGGGAGCCCTTTACTTAAGGAACCCATGTTCCCAATAAATATGTATAATGAAGTGCAGAGTCCTCTCTGAGTCAAATATGTCCCCAGAATAATAAAAACTGCACGTACCTCTATGCTGTCCAAAAGCAGGACAGCCCCAACAGGTGTAAGAGGTCCTTTCCCTCCTATAGCCCTGTGGACAAAGATAGAGCCTGAGTTATTTTCTGCTTAGGCCATCACAAGAAGGGCAGCACAGTGAGAATTATGTCCCACCAGTTCCCATTGCTCTAAAGCCACCAATAGCTCTACTCTAGAGACTGACATGGACTACGGCTACACCCTAGAATAAAGCAGCACTCTCTGGCACTACTTTTAAATAATAAAATCTTGATTGAAGAATCAAACACTAACACCTCACTATGACATCTCCTATCACTAACGTAGGCAAAGAGAATGAATGGGGTGGGAGGGTAGGGAGGAGCTATATAACAGCTCTGCTGTGGTGCTCTTTGCCTCCTCCTGCTGACCAGGAGGCGTAATCCCACAAGGATGAAATCCGTGGACTCGTGTCTTTAAAAAGAAAGTACCACCAGGCCTATTCCATTCCTTTGAAATCATATTAGAAATAGCATCAGGAACTGGAAAAACCTCTGGAGTAACCACAGGAGGTTTCTAAACAGAATTTAAATGTTTACTAGTTTTAATAACAAGGACTAGTTTCCTCAATATCCAACGTTATCAACACCTCTTAACAAGGAACGAATATACTCCATTTTAAATAAATAAGTAGATTTGTCAGTCTCAATATTTGAGGTAGGATCTTCTGAATCAGATAGAATCATCAGAGGAGGATAATTCAGTACGTTGTCGGTCATTTGAAATTTCATCAACTTTATGAGAAGTTTTAAAAGACCTTTTACGTTTATTAGAATAACATTTAAACAAAATATCCAATTTCCTCATATAGCAGTTTCAGAAATGGGAAAAAATGGATATGCTAAATAAGCCGAAAAGCAAACTGCATAGCCCTCTAGAATATAAAGAGAGCAGGGAGCATAAATGAAGTGGGGTAATATACCCAAAAAAATATTTGTCGCCAAGTATGATGCACAACGCAAAGTGAAATTTCTTTGGCACCAAACAACATCTGGAAATGATGTAACTCACGTTCTAACAAGCGCGATTTTGCGCCAAACAAACTAACGGCAATAAAGATGCAGGAAATGATGAAACTTGAGACACTATAGACGCAAAAAAATTTTGCGCCAAAAATGACGCAATAAATAACAGCATTTTGCGCCCTCACGAGCCTAGATTTGCACGAGAAATTTAAGGAAAAAACAAGTCAAAATGGAAAAAGAGACTAAACCCCAGGTAAGAAATTTTTTTATTTTTTTTTTAAATAACTTCCTAAAACATGATTCTCATACTGAAACTGTTAGACTGCAAAGGGAAATATACATAGACCTTAAACATGGCAAATATAAGTACAGTTGTGCTCATAATTTTAAATACCCTGGCAGAATTTATGATTTCTTGGCCATTTTTCAGAGAATATTAATGATAACACAAAAACTTTTCTTTCACTCATGGTTAGTGTTTGGCTGAAGCCATTTATTATCAATCAACTGTGTTTACTCTTTTTAAATCATGACAACAGAAAACACCCAAATGACCCTGATCAAAGTTTACATATCCTGGTGATTTTGGCCTGATAACATGCACAGTTGACACAAAGGGGTTTGAATGGCTTTCAAAGGTAACCATCCTCACCTGTGATCTGTTTGCTTGTAAAAGGTTATAAATGGTCAATGAGTTTCTGGACTCCTGACAGACCCTTGCATCTTTCATCCAGTGCTGCACTGACGATTCTGGATTCTGAGTCATGGAGAAAGCAAAAGAATTGTCAAAGGATCTGCGGGAAAAGGTAGTTGAACTGTATAAAACAGGAAAGGGATATAAAAAGATATCGAAGGAATTGAGAATGCAAATCAGCAGTGTTCAAACTCTAATAAAGAAGTGGAAAATGAGGGGTTCTGTTGAAACCAAACCACGGTCCGGTAGACCAACTAAAATTTCAGCCATAACTACCAGGAAAATTGTTCGGGATGCAAAGACAAACCCACAAATAACTTCAGGTGAAATACAGGACACTCCGAAAACATGTTGTGTGGCTGTTTCAAGATGTACAATAAGGAGGCACTTGAAGAAAGATGGGCTGCATGGTCGAGTCGCCAGAAGAAAGCCATTACTACGCAAATGCCACAAAGTATCCCGCTTACAATACGCCAAACAGCACAGAGATAAGCCTCAAACCTTCTGGTACAAAGTCATTTGGAGTGATGAGACCAAAATTGAGCTTTTTGGCCACAACCATAAACGCTACATTTGGAGAGGAGTCATCAAGGCCTATGATGAAAGGTACACCATTCCTACTGTGAAAAACGGAGGTGGATCGCTGATGTTTTGGGGATGTGTAAGCTACAAAGGCACAGGAAATTTGGTCAGAATTGATGGCAAGATGAATGCAGTATGTTATCAAACAGAACCCCTCATTTTCCACTTCTTGATTAGAGTTTGAACACTGCTGGTTTGCATTTTCAATTCCTTGGATATCTTTTAATATCCTTTTCCTGTTTTATACAGTTCAACTACCTTTTCCCGCAGATCCTTTGACAATTCTTTTGCTTTCCCCATGACTCAGAATCCAGAAAAGGGAGTGCACCACTGGATGAAAGATGAAAGGGTCTGTCAGGAGTCCAGAAACTCATTGACCTTTTATACACACACACTAATTACAAGCAAACAGACCACAGGTGAGGATGGTTACCTTTAATAGCCATTCAAGCCTATTTGTGTCAACTTGTGTGCATGTTATCAGGCCAAAATCAGCAGGGTGTGTAAACTTTTGATCAGGGTCATTTGGGTAGTTTCTGCTGTCATTATGATTTTAAGAGAGTAAACACAGTTGATTGATAATAAATGGCTTCAGCCAAACACTAACCATGAGTGAAATTTTTTTTTGTGTTATCATTCATATTCTCTGAAAAATGGCCAAGAAATCAAATTCTGCCAGGGTATGTAAACTTATGAGCACAACTGTAAATACATATATTTAAAACTTTATATTAATACATAAAGCGCCAAACATAGCTGAGAGTGTCTTAAATAATGATACATACTTACCAAAGACACCCATCTACATATAGCAGACAGCCAAACCAGTACTGAAAACTATCAGCAGAGGTAATGGTATAAGAGTATATTGTCGATCTGAAAAGGGAGGTAGGAGATGAATCTCTACGACCGATAACAGAGAACCCTTGAAAAGATTTCCCATGAGTGAAACCATAAAAATCAACAGGCAATACTCTCTTCAAGTTCCTCTGACAAACATTGTACTCTGTGAGGAATTGGGCTTCAGAATGCTTAGAGGCGCATATCATAGAAGAAATCATAAAAATCAAGCACAAACTTACTTCACCACCTCCATAGGAGGCAAAGTTTGTAAAACTGAAGTATGTGTGTGGTGGGAGGTGTGTATTTATAAGCATTTTGAGGTTTGGGAAACTTTGCCCCCTCTTGGTAGGAATGTATATCTCATACGTCACAAGCTCATGGAGTCTTGCCATTTACATGAAAGAAAGGTGACTCAATGTTAGGGATGGGCGAATATTTAGCAACAATCGAAAAATTAAACAAATTACAACATTCGTTTGTTTCAAATTTTGAATGTTTGTACAACATTCTAAAATTTGTTTAATGCAATAGTATTTTTAAAGCTATCTTTAAATGTAATATTCCATTCAAATTTTTCAAATTTGAATATTGCATAATTCTAATTGATTTTATATATATATATATATATATATATATATATATATATATATATATATATATATATATATATATATATATATATATCTTTTTAAATGTATATGAAACCCAATTTTTTTCTCATGATTCAGATATAGCATGCAATTTTAAGCAACTTTCTAATTTACTCCTATGATCAAGTTTACTTTGTTCTCTTGCTATCTTTATTTGAAAATCAGGAATATAAGCTTAGGAGCTAGCTCATTTTTTGTTTAGCACCTGGGTAGCGCTTGCTGATTGGTGGCTAAATGTAGGAGTAAATTAGAAAGTTGCTTCAAATTGCATGCTCTATCTGAATCATGAAAGAAAAAAAAATGGGTTTCATATCCCTTTAAATGTAATATTTGAATTATGCAATATTCAAAATAGAATAAATATGTTTGTATCTACTTAGTATCAATTTACTAAATGCCCTATCACATGAACTTTTAAATACTATTTCTTAAATTGAATGTTATATTCAAAATTTCAAATGTGGATATTCGCTCTAATTATACATAATTAATTAATAATAATTATTGAATCCCTATAATCTAATAATTCCATATTTTGACTAAAACCAAGATACGTTCCTTCCCGCCACACCAAACCTGGAACCCTGGACAACTGTTCTCTAAATCTGGCTTGCCATGCACATTTCTGCCTTTTCTTGTGATCCCCATATTATTATTCGTTTTTTTGATAACACACAGAGGATCATTGGGAAATTTATGACACACACACTGTTTAACAGTCTTTTAATTAAAATCAAAATGACACCCCCCCATCTCCCTACTGCCCACTCAATGTCCCCCCCCCCCCCTTTCCTCTCCCTCCCTATTCCTTTCTTGAGCTATTTATCCTTCGCCCTGCCTGGGGCTGCTACAGCTATTCGCATCCTTGGTGTGTATATACTGTTCACCTAAGATGGGTAGGTGTGTTTCGTGTTAAGTGGCTGTATCTATAATCTGTTGAAAACTAATACTCAATTTCACAGTCGGATTCCTCAGCCTTGGCCCCTATATATCATCCTCTTCCTACCATCCTCCTTTTCACAATATGATTCCCCCCCCCCCCTTCCCCCTGGAACTTTTCCCCCCTATTCCCCACCTGGTATCATAAGCAGAGTTGATCATTTAGAAGTTTTATAACCAGGAGTTTTTGTAGATTCCTATTACTGCAATATATTGGCCACAGCAGTTCCTGTTTTTACTTGAATTTTGTTCAAATATGTTGGTAACTTAAGTATAAGGTTTTTCATTGTGTAACATGTTTTTGACTTACAAGGACGATTTCAGACATTTAGACAATACAATGACCTCCTAGACCATGTCTTATAACACATTGTTTTGTAAACTACTGTATATCCGATGATGATTTGTTTATATACCTCCTGACTGACTATACTCCACTGTTTGACGATAAGAGCTGGAGATTTATGTTCAATAACTTATAATAAAGCTCTTTGGAAAAAAAAAAAAAAAAAAAAAATTTTTAAAATGACAAATTCCCTATTCAATATCAAACTAGTAAATTTTGTTTTGAGAATAATATTACTAAACAGCTGTACTTTGTAAAGAATAAAACCATAAACAGAAAAGAATTTGTTTTATTTGTTGTTGTAAAATTTTAACCCTATAGTGAGTGGGCAGTAATGCATAATTTGCAGCCTACCAAGAGGTTAAAAGGGACACAAGTCAAAATTAAACTAAAATTGCATTCTCTTTCTGAATCATGACAAACAATTTTCCAATTTACTTCCATTAACAAAATGTGCACAGTCTTTTAATATTTACACTTTTTGAGTCACCAGGTCCTACTGAGCATGTGCAAGAATTAACAGAATATACGTAAATGCATTTGCGATTGGCTGATGGCTGTCACACGATACAGGATGAGTGAAAAACATAATTTATGCTTACCTGATAAATTTATTTCTCTTGTAGTGTATCCAGTCCACGGATCATCCATTACTTGTGGGATATTCTCCTTCCCAACAGGAAGTTGCAAGAGGATCACCCACAGCAGAGCTGCTATATAGCTCCTCCCCTCACTGCCATATCCAGTCATTCGACCGAAACAAGCCGAGAAAGGAGAAACCATAGGGTGCAGTGGTGACTGTAGTTTAATTAAAATTTAGACCTGCCTGAAAAGGACAGGGCGGGCCGTGGACTGGATACACTACAAGAGAAATACATTTATCAGGTAAGCATAAATTATGTTTTCTCTTGTTAAGTGTATCCAGTCCACGAATCATCCATTACTTGTGGGATACCAATACCAAAGTTAAAGTACACGGATGATGGGAGGGACAAGGCAGGAACTTAAACGGAAGGAACCACTGCCTGCAGAACCTTTCTCCCAAAAACAGCCTCCGAAGAAGCAAAAGTATCAAATTTGTAAAATTTGGAAAAAGTATGAAGGGAAGACCAAGTTGCAGCCTTGCAAATCTGTTCAACAGAGGCCTCATTTTTAAAGGCCCAGGTGGAAGCCACAGCTCTAGTAGAATGAGCTGTAATCCTTTCAGGAGGCTGCTGTCCAGCAGTCTCATAGGCTAAACGGATTATACTCCGAAGCCAAAAAGAAAGAGAGGTTGCCGAGGCCTTCTGACCTCTCCTCTGTTCAGAGTAAACAACAAACAGGTTAGATGTTTGGCGAAAATCTTTAGTAGCCTGTAAGTAAAAATTCAAGGCACGGACTATGTCTAGATTATGCAAAAGACGTTCCTTCATTGAAGAAGGATTAGGACATAATGATGGAACAACAATCTCTTGATTGATATTCTTGTCAGAAACCACCTTAGGTAAAAACCCAGGTTTTGTACGCAGAACAACTCTATCTGAATGAAAGATCAGATAAGGAGAATCACAATGTAAGGCAGATTACTCCGAGACTCTTCGAGCCGAGGAAATAGCCATCAGAAAAAGAACTTTCCATGAAAGAAGTTTGATATCAATAGAATGAAGGGGTTCAAACGGAACCCCTTGAAGAACTTTAAGAACCAAGTTTAAGCTCCATGGAGGAGCAACAGGTTTAAACACAGGCTTAATTCTAACTAAAGCCTGACAAAATGCCTGAACGTCTGGAACTTCTGCCAGACGCTTGTGTAAAAGAATAGACAGAGCAGTTATCTGTCCCTTTAAAGAACTAGCTGATAATCCTTTGTCCAAACCCTCTTGGAGGAAGGACAATATCCTATGAATCCTAACCCTACTCCATGAGTAATTCTTGGATTCACACCAATGAAGATATTTACGCCATATCTTGTGGTAAATTTTCCTGGTGACAGGCTTTCGTGCCTGTATTAAAGGTATCAATTACTGACTCGGAGAAGCCACGCTTTGATAGGATCAAGCGTTCAATCTCCATACAGTCAGTCTCAGAGAAAGTAGATTTGGATGATTGAAAGGACCTTGTATTAGAAGGTCTTGTCTCAGAGGCAGAGTCCATGGTGGAAAGGATGACATGTCCACTAGGTCTGCATACCAGGTCCTGCGTGGCCACGCAGGCGCTATCAATATCACTGATGCTCTTTCCTGTTTGATTTTGGCAATCAGACGAGGGAGCAGAAGAAACGGTGGAAACACATAAGCCAGGTTGAAGAACCAAGGCGCTGCTAGAGCATCTATCAGTGCCGCTTCTGGGTCCCTGGACCTGGATCCGTAACAAGGAAGCTTGGCGTTCTGGCGAGACGCCATGAGATCCAATTCTGGTTTGCCCCAACGGAGAACCAATTGAGCAAACACCTCCGGATGGAGTTCCCATTCCCCCGGATGAAAAGTCTGTCGACTTAGAAAATCCGCCTCCCAGTTCTTTACACCTGGGATATGGATCGCTGACAGGTGGCAAGAGTGAGTCTCTGCCCAGCGAATTATCTTGGAGACTTCTGACATGGCTAGGGAACTCCTGGTTCCCCCTTGATGGTTGATGTAAGCCACAGTCGTGATGTTGTCCGACTGAAATCTGATGAACCTCAGTGTTGCTAGCTGAGGCCAAGCCAGAAGAGCATTGAATATTGCTCTTAACTCCAGAATATTTATTGGGAGGAGTTTCTCCTCCTGAGTCCATGAACCCTGAGCCTTCAGGGAGTTCCAGACTGCACCCCAACCTAGAAGGCTGGCATCTGTTACAATTGTCCAATCTGGTTTGCGAAAGGTCATACCCTTGGACAGATGGGCCAGAGATAACCACCAGAGAAGAGAATCTCTGGTTTCCTGATCCAGATTTAGTAGAGGGGACAAATCTGTGTAATCCCCATTCCACTGACTGAGCATGCATAATTGCAGCGGTCTGAGATGCAGGCGCGCGAATGGCACTATGTCCATCGCCGCTACCATTAAGCCGATTACTTCCATGCACTGAGCCACCATGGGGTGCGGAATGGAGTGGAGAACACGGTGAGCATTTAGAAGTTCTGATAACCTGGACTCCGTCAGGTAAATTTTTATTTCTACAGAATCTATTAGAGTCCCTAGGAAGGAAACCCTTGTGAGAGGAGATAGAGAACTTTTTTCTTCGTTCACTTTCCACCCATGCGACCTCAGGAATGCCAGAACTATCTCTGTATGAGATTTGGCAATTTGAAAGCTTGACGCCTGTATCAGGATATCGTCCAGGTAAGGAGCCACCGCTATGCCTCACGGTATAAGGACTGCCAGAAGTGAGCCCAGAACCTTTGTAAAAATTCTTGGGGCTGTAGCCAACCCGAATGGAAGAGCTACAAATTGGTAATGCCTGTCTAGAAAGGCAAACCTCAGGAACTGATGATGATTCTTGTGAATCGGAATGTGAAGGTAGGCATCCTTTAAATCCACTGTGGTCATGTACTGACCCTCTTGGATCATGGGTAAAATGGTTCGAATAGTTTCCATCTTGAATGACGGAACTCTGAGGAATTTGTTTAGGATCTTTAAATCCAAAATTGGTCTGAAGGTTCCCTCTTTTTTGGGAACCACAAACAGATTTGAATAAAACCCCTGTCCTTGTTCCGTCCGCGGAACTAGATGGATCACTCCCATTACAAGGAGATCTTTTACGCAGCATAGGAATGCCTCTTTCTTTATCTGGTTTGCAGATAATCTTGAAAGGTGAAATCTCCCTTGTGGAGGAGAAGCTTTTAAGTCCAGAAGATATCCCTGAGATATGATCTCCAACGCCCAGGGATCCTGAACATCTCTTGCCCACGCCTGGGCGAAGAGAGAGAGTCTGCCCCCTACTAGATCTGTTGTCGGATAGGGGGCCGCTCCTTCCTTCATTCTTAGAGGCAGCAGCAGGCTTTCTGGCCTGCTTGCCCTTGTTCCAGGACTGGTTAGGTTTCCAGGCCTGCTTGGATTGAGCAAAAGTTCCCTTGTTTTGAAGCAGAGGAAGTTGATGCTGCACCTGCCTTGAAATTTCGAAAGGCACGAAAATTAGACTGTTTGGCCTTTGATTTGGCCCTGTCCTGAGGAAGGGTATGACCCTTACCTCCAGTAATGTCAGCAATAATTTCTTTCAAACCAGGCCCGAATAAGGTCTGCCCCTTGAAAGGAATGTTGAGTAATTTAGACTTTGAAGTCACATCAGCTGACCAGGATTTGAGCCATAGCGCTCTACGCGCCTAGATGGCGAATCCGGAATTCTTAGCCGTTAGTTTAGTCAAATGAACAATGGCATCAGAAACAAATGAGTTAGCTAGCTTAAGAGTTCTAAGCTTGTCAACAATTTCAGTCAATGGAGCTGTATGGATGGCCTCTTCCAGGGCCTCAAACCAGAATGCCGCTGCACAGTGACAGGCGCAATGCATGCAAGGGGCTGTAAAATAAAACCTTGTTGAATAAACATTTTCTTAAGGTAACCCTCTAATTTTTTATCCATTGGATCTGAAAAAGCACAACTGTCCTTAACCGGGATAGTGCTACGCTTTGCTAAAGTAGAAACTGCTCCCTCCACCTTAGGGACAGTCTGCCATAAGTCCCGTGTAGTGGCATCTATTGGAAACATTTTTCTAAATATAGGAGGTGGGGAAAAGGGCACACCGGGCCTATCCCACTCCTTACTAATAATTTCTGTAAGCCTTTTAGGTATTGGAAAAACATCAGTACTCACCGGCACTGCATAGTATTTATCTAGCCTACACAATTTCCCTGGCACTGCAATTGTGTCACAGTCATTCAGAGCAGCTAATACCTCCCCAAGCAATACACGGAGGTTCTCAAGCTTAAATTTAAAATTAGAAATCTCTGAATCAGGTCTCCCCGATTCAGAGACGTCACCCACAGACTGAAGCTCTCCATCCTCAGGTTCTGCATATTGTGATGCAGTATCAGACATGGCTCTTACAGCATCTACATGCTCTGTATCTCGTCTAACCCCAGAGCTATCGTGCTTGCCTCTCAATTCAGGCAATCTGGATAATACCTCTGACAGGGTATTATTCATGATTGCAGCCATGTCCTGCAAAGTAATCACTGTGGGCGTCCCTGATGTACTTGGCGCCATATTATCGTGCGTCCCTTGAGCGGGAGGCGAAGGGTCCGTCACGTGGGGAGAGTTAGTCGGCATAACTTCCCCCTCGACAGACCCCTCTGGTGACAATTCTTTTATAGATAAAGACTGATCTTTACTGTTTAAGGTGAAATCAATACATTTAGTACACATTCTCCTATGGGGCTCCACCATGGCTTTTAAACATAATGAACAAGCATCCTCTGTTTCAGACATGTTTGTACAGACTAGCAATGAGACTAGCAAGCTTGGAAAACACTTTAAAGCAAGTTAACAAGCAATATAAAAAACGTTACTGTGCCTTTAAGAGAAACAAATTTTGACAAAATTTGAAATAACTGAAAAAAGGCAGTTACACTAACAAAATTTTTACAGTGTATGTAACAAGTCAGCAGAGCATTGCACCCACTTGCAAATGGATGATTAACCCCTTAATAACAAAAACAGAATAATAAATGACAAAAACGTTTTTTAAACACAGTCACAACAACTGCCACAGTCTACTGTGATTGTTACCCTCCTCAAACACTACTTTGAAGCCTTTTGAGCCCTTCAGAGATGTCCTGTATCATGCAGAGGGAAGCTGAATGTCTCTGTCAGTATTTTTAGCTGCACAGAAAAGCACTAAAATAGGCCCTTCCCACTCATATTGCAACAGTGGAAAGCCTCAGGAACTGTTTCTAGGCAAAAATCAAACCAGCCATGTGGAAAAAAACTAGGCCCCAATAAGTTTTGTCACCAAACATATATAAAAACGATTAAACATGCCAGCAAACGTTTTATATTACACTTTTATAAGAGTATGTATCTCTATTAATAAGCCTGATACCAGTCGCTATCACTGCATTTAAGGCTTTACTTACATTAATCCGGTATCAGCAGCATTTTCTAGCAAATTCCATCCCTAGAAAAATATTAACTGCACATACCTTATTGCAGGAAAACCTGCACGCCATTCCCTCTCTGAAGTTACCTCACTCCTCAGAATATGTGAGAACAGCAATGGATCTTAGTTACTTCTGCTAAGATCATAGAAATCACAGGCAGATTCTTCTTCTAATGCTGCCTGAGATGAAACAGTACACTCCGGTACCATTTAAAAATAACAAACTTTTGATTGAAGTTAAAAAACTAACTATAATACACCACTCTCCTCTTACTACGTCCATCTTTGTTGAGAGTTGCAAGAGAATGACTGGATATGGCAGTGAGGGGAGGAGCTATATAGCAGCTCTGCTGTGGGTGATCCTCTTGCAACTTCCTGTTGGGAAGGAGAATATCCCACAAGTAATGGATGATCCGTGGACTGGATACACTTAACAAGAGAAATAGACATAACTTTAAAATTTGTCAGAAGAAAATCTACTACTCATTTGAAGTTCAAACTAAGTGCTATTGCATTATCTTTTTATCATGCATTTATTGAATATGCCAATCTACTGTTGACGTTACAATCAGGCGTACGGCCACATTTTGATGTTAAACAGATCAAGTTTTCAATTTACAGTCACACTTTCTGAGCAAACAGACGCACCATGAGCATAGCTAATCCTAATAAAACAAACATAACCCTCCCTACAGCTCCACACGGAACAATTACTCAGAAGAAGTCAACACTGACTCAACAGGATAGAAAATATTTTCAAAAGATAAGCAAAAAAAAGTACCAGGAAATAAAGATGGAGTATAACAAATCAATTAATAAATGTTGTTAATATTAATTGATTAGCCATGGTAGATTTGTGAAAAGCATTTTACACCACCACAGTCACTGATAGTACAATTATTTCATTATGTATGTAAAGCAACATAAAAAATCTCCCATACGATTACGCATTGGTGAAAATATACAGTGTACATTAGTTTAGTTTATTATTTGGCCAGTAAATAATGCTTTTGCCATCTCATTTTGCTACCGTTTGTGACCCAGCGACATGCTACCCAGTGATAGCAAAAGGGGGTGTGTATAATTGGACTGCTCTGATTTGGAAAACCCAAAAACTATTTGCTAAAAAATAATAACTATATGCAGTTCTTCTATAAAGCACTGTTTAATGGTTGTTACATGTACAATGTAATATTGTGATTCATATCTTCTGCTACAGTACAACCAGACCTGTCTGATATAGTTATTTTTACTCTTATATTACAATTGTTGGAAAAATTGGGCTCCATTGGGGAGGAGAAAAAAAAAAAAGACAGCGGATTTAATTTAAATCAAATTGATTTAAAGGGACATAAAATCCAATTTGTTTCATGATTCAGATAGAACTATTTTAAACAACTTTCCAATTTACTTCTATTATCACGTTTCCTTGGTTTTCGTGTTATCCTTTGTTGAAAAGCAGAAAGGTAAGGTCGGGAGAGTGCACGTGTCTGCAGTACTATATGGCTGCACTTGTGCAACAATGTTATATATTAAGCAAGAGCACTGGATGGCAGCACCATTTCCCGTCATGTAGTGCCCCAGACATGTGCACGCAACCTATATTTAGATATCTCTTCAACAAACCACAACAACAGAACAAAGAAAATTAATAGAAGCAAATTGGAAACTTTTTTTAACCCCTTAAGGACCGGGCATTTCAGACAAAAACTTCCCCAAAAGACCAGAGCATTTTTGCCATCACTACACTTAAACAGAAATATAACTTTTTTTTATATTTACCAACAAAACAATATATTTTTTTTAGTAAGCTGAAAAAGAACGTAACGCAGCGCGGCTCCGGCTCAAGTGATTTTATTGACAAATGGATCAGTGCACGGCACAATAAATTGCACTCACCAAACGCCTTAAGTCAAAGGATAGTGCAGGTCACACTCGGCAACAGTCTGTGGATGGGGCACTTGGAGCTCAGCAATACTGAGCGGCTCTTCTGCAGAGTGTTTCTGACTAGGAGATAGACGCACATTGCAGCTGAACTGAGAAAAGCCGATACAAACTAACCAGAGCTCTGAAGTCTCAAGACGCAAAAAATGAAATTGTGCTCAAGTGAAGACGTTTAGTTTCAACTTGAAATACACACTCTACTTCTGATGCTCACAAAGCTCCATGATATACCCCTTATTGCTAACAGTTAGTGTGCCACTCGTAATCTAGCCCTGTCTCCTGCACTGCTGCGCAACACTACACGAGCCGCTCAGTATTGCTCAGCTCCAAGAGACCCCTCCATTGACTGTTGCAGAGTGTGACCTGCACTATCCTTTGACTTAAGGCGTCTCGTGAGTGCAATCTATTGTGTTCTGCACTGATCCATTTGTCAATAAAATCACTGGAGTCGCGCTGTGTTCTGTTCTTTTCCAGACCGGACCAAGGAAATTCCGGTCCCTATTCAGCAGCGCTCTGCATCCACATAATTTAATCTTCACTCCATCAACACTGATTGTCGTGTTTACCAGATTGAGGAAATAATTTCCTGCAGCTCTATCTAGGAACTCACGACTGGTAAACGTACACCATCATTTATTTTTACACAAAGACTATAATATTGTTCAATACAGAGACTTATATTTTGAGAATTTTTTACTTTTTATTTTACTTTTCATTTATTTATTTCTTTATTTATTTTTCATCTATTTCTCATATCGTCAATGTATCATATTTATCAATGTATCATTTATCTCACTGACTTGTTGCATTTTTGCACTGGTTACTGAGTGACACTTTCTGCTGATTCTAACAGATATTTTCTGATGATTTCAACATAGATACATTTTAAACTAATTGCAAACTAAACTAATTTTTTTTTATTCTTCACACCAGGGCTGATCACCACCCACTGTTTTTGCATCTTTTTTTTTTTAGTAGACAACCCAAAGTATTGATCTAGGCCCATTTTGGTATATTCCATGCCACCATGTCACCGCCAAATGCGATCAAATAAAAAAAAAAATCGTTAAATTTTTCACAAATTTAAGTTTTTTAAACAGCTTGAGCAATCATGGCCCAAATGGCTGTAAAAGCTTCTCTAGGATCCCCTTTGTTCAGAAATAGCAGACATCTTAAGTACCTGCAGAAAGTCTGCCAGTACTAAAATAAAAGCTTTTTATTTTTTAAATACATTTTCTTTTATATTTTCTGTAGTGTAGTATTCCCCCTTACCCCCAACCTCCCTGATCCCCCCCCAAACATCTCTGTAACCCTCCCCCCTCTAACTATTTGCCGCCATGTTAGGTACTGGCAGCTGTCTGCCAGTACCCAGTTTGCTGTAAATTAGGCTCATTTTTAAAAATACATTTTTTTTCTGTAGTGTAGCTGCCCCCCCCCAGTACTCTACCCCCCCTCCCAGATCGACTTTCCCCCTCTTATCCCATCCTTCAGTATTATAACCAGGCTTTACCCTCTCCCTCCTCCCCACCGCTCTGTTTTTTCTTCTTCTTCCTAACAGTCGCGTACAACTCCCGCCCCCCTCCAGCGATGGGCGACCCACCCGCCTCCCTCCTTACCCTCCCGCCCACTCACCAATGATTGGCACCACTGCTGCCCGATGCAGAGAGGGCCACAGAGTGGCCCTCTCTGTATCGGTAACTGCCCGTCTTATTTCTGCACTGTCCCACTCGTGGGGCATGCAGAAATAGCACAATATCGCTATTTTTAGTGAGATCGCGGCAGAGAGGCGCCCGGGACAGGGTATGTCCCTGGTCCTTAAGGACATAACGAACAGCATCGTACAGGGTACAGTGCTGGTCATTAAGGGGTTAAAATTGTATACTCTATCTGAATCATGAAAGAAAAATGTTGGGTTTCATGTCCCTTTAAATCGTGATTTAAAGCACAGTTTCAATCACTAGCCAGTAAGACACTATTTAAAAGGTATAGAAAAACTCAAAACTAAACCTGTATAAGTCAGGTAGAGCATGCGATTTTAAGACATATTTAAATTCACTTCTATTTAGAAATGTACTTTGTTCTCTTGGTATACCTTGTTGAAAAAGAATAAAGCACATATCCTACACTAGTGGGAGCTAGCTGCCGATTGGCTAACTAGCTACAGTGGGGCAAAAAAGTATTTAGTCAGCCACCAATTGTGCAAGTTCTCCCACTTAAGAAGATGAGAGAGGCCTGTAATTTTCATCAAACAAGCAAGATTTCTGGCTCTCACAGACCTGTATCTTCTTCTTTAAGAGGCTCCTCTGTCCTCCACTCATTACCTGTATTAATAACACCTGTTTGAACTTGTTATCAGTATAAAAGACACCTGTCCACAACCTCAAACATTCACACTCCAAACTCCATTATGGTGAAGACCAAAGAGCTGTCGAAGGACACCAGAAAAAAAATTGTAGACCTGCACCAGGCTGGGAAGACTGAATCTGCAATAGGCAAGCAGCTTGGTGTGAAGAAATCAACTGTGGGAGCAATAATTAGAAAATGGAAGACATACAAGACCACTGATAATCTCCCTCGATCTGGGGATCCACGCAAGATCTCACCCTGTGGGGTCAAAATGATCACAAGAACAGTGAGCAAACATCCCAGAACCACACGGGGGGACCTAGTGAATGACCTGCAGAGAGCTGGGACCAACGTAACAAAGGCTACCATCAGTAACACACAACGCCGCCAGGGACTCAGATCCTGCAGTGCCAGACGTGTCCCCCTGCTTAAGCCAGTACATGTCTGGGCCCGTCTGAAGTATACTAGAGAGCATTTGGATGATCCAGAAGCGGATTGGGAGAATGTCATATAGTCAGATGAAACCAAAATAGAACTGTTTGGTAGAAACACAACTCGTCGTGTTTGGAGGAGAGAGAATGCCGAGTTGCAACCAAAGAACACCATACCTACTGTGAAGCATGGGGGTGGCAACATCATGCTTTGGGGCTGTTTCTCTGCAAAGGGAACAGGACGACTGATTCGTGTACATGAAAGAATGAATGTGGCCATGTATCGTGAGATTTTGAGTGCAAACCTCCTTCCATCAGCAAGGGCATTGAAGATGAAACGTGGTTGGGTCTTTCAGCATGACAATGATCCCAAACAAACCGCCCGGGCAACGAAGGAGTGGCTTCGTAAGAAGCATTTCAAGGTCCTGGAGTGGCCTAGCCAGTCTCCAGATCTCAACCCCATAGAAAACCTTTGGAGGGAGTTGAAAGTCTGTGTTGCCCAGCGACAGGCCCAAAACATCACTGCTCTAGAGGAGATCTGCATGCAGGAATGGGCCAACATACCAGCAACAGTGTGTGACAACCTTGTGAAGACTTACAGAAAGCGTTTGACCTCTGTCATTGCCAACAAAGGATATATAACAAAGTATTGAGATTAACTTTTGATATTGACCAAATACTTATTGTCCACCATAATTTGCAAATAAATTCTTTCCAAATCAGACAATGTGATTGTCTGGATTTGTTGCCACATTTTGTCTCTCATAGTTGAGGTATACCTATGAAATTACAGGCCTCTCTCATCTTCTTAAGTGGGAGAACTTGCACAATTGGTGGCTGACTAAATACTTTTTTCCCCCACTGTATGTTCAGCAAATATATGTGAAGCAAATTTCATAATAGAAGTAAATTTGAAAGTTGATTAAAATTGTATGTTCTACCCGAAATACGAAAGTAAATGTTGGGGTTTCCTGTCCCTTTAAAGTGCCAGTCAACCTAAAAAATATTCCTAAATATATGTAAGGTTATTGAAGCTAAATACATCAAACAGTATCCCAAAGTAGAAAAATAAGAAATGTGTAAGTAAATCTGTTTCATCCTCGGCCGTTAGGACTGGGATTCTCTAGCACCGCCAAAAGATGCCGCAGCAGGACACGAAGACGCGCCAGTCTATAACGAAAAGCAAGACTTGCCTCCACCGGGGCAAGTGACGACCCCGGCCCGAGGGTTGGATCCCTGAAGCTTCAGAGGAAACCGCTTCCCCAGATGGCTGACCTGACCCAGACGATCCCATGCCTGACAAGCCCTGGTTAGCAGAACACGGACAGTATCTCGGCAACACCTCCCTCTCTGGAAGATGTAAATGCGCCAACGCCAAAGATATGGCCAGGCGGAAACGTACCGTAACCTCTGGAGGAAACAAGCCGCCTTCTGGATAAGGGGTAACTGCATTAGAGACACCTGCTTGCATAGCCAAGGAAGTTTCTAAGCGATGCACCTCACGGGATATGGGATCCCCAGGGGCAGATGGCTCTGCGGACTCTAAGTTCCCTGTTCCGGGAGAAGAAAGCACTCTAAAGCAGCATTCGGAACATAACTGATGGGCATGGATTACCCGGTCCATTTCATACTCTTCGCAAGAACTAGAATCTATATCAGAGACATCCGTCTCCAAAAAATAGAATCCTCCATAACTTGGTGATAGATAATTATGGATAAGAAAAAATAAATAAAACCGGCAACTTACACCCCCCAATGGCTGGGGAACTCACCACCTCCTGTGACCCAAACAACTAACAAACACATTTTCTCCGTTGCCACACTTTCAGGAATATGGAAATGGAGAACAAAACATGACCACGCCTAGTCACAAGGTACACCGTGCAGGCCAGAAAAAAGCATGCCAAGGCCACCAGGGCCGTGCAGCCTAACAAAAAGGCCGTTATGTTTCGATATAGCCACAAGCCCAATCTTCACTACACATTAGCAGACAGAATCACATAACAAACATGATTAAAGTCCCCCCCTGTTCAATAACCCCCCTCAGGAGATATTAACCCATGATTCTATAAAGCTAAAAGGAGTCCCACTGAGACCCTGACTTCTTAGTTTACATTACATTCCCATCATGAAAGTAAAATTAAACGATCTTACCGGAATCTACGCCATGGAACAGTAACACGGCCTTTCAAGTGTGACAGATAGTAGCTTCGCTTCTGACATGGACTTGAGTGGAGAAAGGCAGCGAAACTCATCAACGCTGATTGCTAAGGAGCTGTTAACATGAGTCGGGATGGTTTCGCAGAAAGACTCTCCCTGCATCTCCAGACTCTAATATTCATCCATGCTCTCACTGAGAGGCAGACCGGATTACTTAAAACTCCAGTCCCATTTCGAAGAGTACTACCCTCTATTAGAGACTATCTTAAATTTTCCGACACTTCTCTGCCAACCTCCTGTGACGGAAGGCAAAGATTGACTGGGGGATGAGGGAAGCGGGGGAGGTATTTAAAGGGACACTGTACCCAAATGTTTTATTTTGTGATTCAGATTGAGCATGACATTTTAAGCATCTTTCTAATTTACTCCTTTTATCAATTTTTCTTCTTTCTCTTGGTATCTTTATTTGAAATGCAAGAATGTAAGTTTAGATGCCGGACCATTTTTGTTGAACAACCTGGGTTGTCCTTGCTGATTGGAGAATAAATTCATTCACCAATAAAAAAGTTGCTGTCCAGAGTACTGAACCCAAAACAAGCTTAGATGTCTTCTTTTTCAAATAAAGATATCAAGAGAACGAAGAAAAATTGATAATAGGAGTAAGTTAGAAAGTTGCTTAAAATTGCATGCTCTTTCTGAATTACAAAAGAAAAATTTTGGGTACAGTGTCCCTTTAAGCCTTTGGCTGGGGTGTCTTTGCCTCCTCTTGGTGGCCAGGTTCTGAATTCCCAAAAGTATTGAATGCAGCTGTGGACTCTCCCCGTTTATGAAGAAAAACACCCCCTCTCCCTACATTTCTTTCTGTAGTGTAGCTCCCCATTCCTCCCTCTCCATGCTTTTTAATTTGCTGCAGTGTAGGGCCAGCCCACTCCCTCGCACCCGCCTCCCGATTTCCCCTCACACACCTCCTGCCAGCACAAGCAGATAATCGTTACAGACGGTGACACATACAGTGTCACCGTCTAACAATTTGGTATCTACCTTAATATGGAACCGGAGAACCGATCGTGCAGATGCCTGGAGCTCAGGAACTCCAGCTCTCGGCTGTAACTTAACTGCTGAGACTGCAGGAGCTTCATGCAGTACGATGAGCTTTGTACCGCATAATGTATATAAACGTCTAAATGCGTCAAGGGGATAAAGGGACAGTAAAGTCAAAATTAAACTTTCATCATTCAGCTAAAATATGCAATATTAAACAACTTTCCATTGTACTTCTCATCTAACTTTTTTCGTTCGCTTGGTATCCATTGCTGAAAAGCATAACGGTAGGTTCAGGAGCAATGCACTGCTGTGAGCTAGCTGCTTGTCATTGGTTCAACCAATGTGTTATGCTAGCTCACAGTAGAGGATTACTCTCATTCAACCAAGGATACAAATAGAATGAAGTAAATTTGATAAAATAAGTAAATCTGAAAATTGTATACTCTCTCTGAATTATGAAAGAAAAGTTTGAAGTTTATGTCCCTTTAAGGTCTATTTCTCAACCCTATTTCTTCAGACACAAAGTCACAGGTTACTACAAAAGAAAGAATATGTGATAATATCTTGTAGATAGAAAAACTGACCAAAATAATCTGTCACAAACCTCTGGGAGAGAATGACATTGTGAATGGATTAATGGACTTAATTTACCAAAATATAATCTAATTTTTCATTCTCTTGGTATCCTTTGTTGAAAAAGCAGTAATGTACTACTGGGAGCTGAGGTGATGGCTAGCCTTATGTATATCCCAGACATACATGAATCCCCTTACAGCAGACATCCAGACATCCTCAAACTTGGCCCTCCAGATGTTTTTGAACTACATTTCCCATGATGCAAAGCCAGCATATCAGCTGGCTGAGCATCATGGGAAATGTATTTCCAAAACCTCTGGAGGGCCAAGTTTGAGGATGTGTGCCTTACAGTCTTTGTTCCTACCATCTCTATTGCATATTCTATTAAAGTGAATGTAAAGTGCGCATCCTAACAAACGTTACCCTTAATGTGTATTAAAAATAAATAGTAGTTTCATTCATCGATTTTTCCATATTGTTGTTATATACCTCTTTTTTTTTATTTTTATCGTTGGCTCCCGTTATTTTTATCCTCCACCAGGCACGCGCGCCTACTTCTGGTCATTCTGATTGACGTCTTACTAACCAATCAATGCTCTAACCACAGGGGGACCCAACCCCTTACGATGACGTAACTACTCCTTTTTGCGCCTGCGTTGTAATCATGTTCAGACGATTTCCTTTTACTCTCGTGCACATTTCGCGCATGCGCAATAGTTTTCATTTACGGAGTCCTGTCATTTCTGAATTACTGTACCGCTCGGTACATCAGTATAAGGGCTCCGTATTTTTTAATGACAGCTTAGTTTGCAAACCAAGTGTTTGAATTCCGAAAATAAATTTTAATTATTATTCTTAATACGAATATTGACAGCATTTCACGCAAGCGCAATGGGAAATGAAAACGGGAGCGCGCATTGACGAGAAGTAAACAGCGGGTGGGACCGCTGTATACGTGATATGGCTAAAAATAAGGAAGTAAACTGTGGGAGGAGCAGGTACAGTGAATCGTGGATATTTCAAATAAAAAATAAACATATTATTAATTTTATAAAAAATTGATAGTGGCGGTTAGGTTAATATAAGGATTGCCTACAGGAATATGTTTTCAAATCCATGAAAATTGACAATCACTTTAATCATCACCCTTTCTGTAAAAATGTGCTATGTGTGTCATTTGAAATAGCCGATTTTGCCTGTTGTATCCACACACATATTAAGAATTTCAGTACAAAAAGTACTGGTAATAGAAAATATATGTAAACAAGGTCCAGCAGAAATTACATTGCCAGTGTGGGAGTGGGTGAGAGAGAAAGTCAATGAAAATTGTTGAAAATTAAAATTTTAAATGAGAATTTTAATCAAGTTGTATCTAAGATAAGGAAGTATTTGTCTTTAAATTACGTGATACGTTAATGAGATATGTTCTCCCTGCAGTCTCAGCCCATTTAAATGGATTGTGGTTTTTAAAAAGCAAAAACAGCTATTTGCTATACTAAAGCAAAAATAAAGGAGAAATTTCCCATACAGTTTATACTTTGCAACGGTAAACAAATAATTGGAAAAACATTAATGGGAACCAGTTTTACAATACACTGTCCCTTTAAGGTCATGAAGTGTTACCTGGTAAGGGTTACTTTTTTTAGACCATGTATCATTTTGAAGTTATCATTTGAGCTAGCTTATTTATATCATTCTATATATATGATCTCCAGAAACGTATACCAATATTTTAGACAAAGCAAAGTTTTTTTAAACCCTTAAGGACCTTTCACTTCCCCAAAAGACCAGAGCATTTTTGGCATTTTTGCCATCACTACATTTAAACAAAAAATGAGCCTTTTTATATTAACCTATCAAAACTATATATTTTTTTAAGTAGACAACTCAAAGTATTGATCTAGGCCCATTTTGGTATATTTCATGCCACCATTTCACAGCCAAATGTGATCAAATAAAAAAAATCGTTCACTTTTTCACAATTTTAGGTTTCTCACTGAAATTATTTACAAACCACTTGTGCAATCATGGCCCAAATGGTTGTAAATGCTTCTCTGTGATCCCCTTTGTTCAGAAATAGACATATATGGCTTTGGCATTGATTTTTGGTAATTAGAAGGCCACTTAATGCTGCTGAGCACCACACTTGTATCATGCCCAGCAGTGAAGGGGTTAAATATTTAGCTTGTAGGGTTAATTTTAGCTTTAGTGTAGAGATCAGCCTCCCACCTGACACATAACACCACCTGATGCCTCTCAAACAGTGTCTTCCCTCCCCCACCCAACAATGGTCACCCCATCTTAAGTACTGGCAGAAAGTCTTTTTTTTTTTTATATATATATATATATATATATATATATATATATATATATATATATATATTTTCTGCTGTGTAGGATATGCCCTTACCCCCCAAACTCCCCCCCCCCCAAACAGCTCTCTAACCCTCCATCCTCTAACTAGATCCGCCATCTTAGATACTAACAACTGTGTCACAAATTTGGCTATTTTATTTCTTTTAAAAAATCCCCACACATTGTTTCTGTGGTGTTAGCTACCCCCACCTAATTTACCCCCCCCCCTCCCAGATTGCTTTCCCACCCTCCAATGTATGATTTACCCCTCTCCCTCTCTTGTAGGGCATGCAGAAATAGCATGATTTCGCTATTTTTAGCGAGATTGCGGCAAAGAGAGGCCCAGTACAGCAGCAACGTACAGGGTAAGTCACTGGTCCTTAAGGGCATAACGACCAGCGTCGTACAGGGTACGGCGCTAGTCGTTAAGGGGGTAATATGGCCTTCAGGCAGAGTTATTTATTAATTTAAATGTACTGAAACATTAAAAGGACCATTAAAAGGGTAAGAATTGCACAAATGCACAATAAAGGGGCAATACAACAGCACTTTTTCTGAGAAATTTCAAAGATTTTTTTATTTTCCATGCCCATTGTACCATGTGACAGCCATCAGCCAAATACAGACTCTTATACGTATATACTATGAACTCTTGCACATGCTCAGTAGGAATTGGTGCCTCAGAATGTGTGCATATAAAAAGAGAGGGAAAAAAATCATAATGGAAGTAAATTAGAAAGTGGTTTAAAATTACATGCTCTATCTGAATCGTGAAAGTTTTCATTTTGACTTTATTGTCCCTTTTAACTCCTTCTCTACTAAGCATTTTTTCACCCCAATAGTGAGTCAAATTTAAATCCTATTGTAAGTAAAATTTTAGTGAGTTACTAACACAAATTATATAGTTTTGTGTTTTTTTTTTTTAAAAAAAAAAAAGGCCCAGCAGATTCACAATACACAAATATTATATTTATATTCCATGGCATATGAGATACAGTAGCTGTGGCAAAAACTGTAAACAAATATATATACTGTATATCATTTTTGCTTAGATTTTAGTAAATAATATTGAAAATGGCCCAGTGACCACTGCTTAGTTACTGTGATCACCTTACCAAGTTGTCATCAAGACAAGTCACATGTGAAATAGTGACCCATACAACAGGCTTTTGGGGGTTATAATATATATTAGAGAGACCCATCGTGCAGTACAGAAATAAAAACACTTTTTTTCTTGCAAGGTGTTCACCATTACCAGTGATTACCTGAGACTTGTCTACTAGAAAACAATACTTTATTAGGGGTCTCTATATAATGACCCATTCCCAAAGCAAATCCTTTATTTTTAAAACATCTGCTGTGTACTACTGCTCAAAGCAAAGCATTTTCTTTCAAATAAGGGGTCTTGGAGGTTTTTAGCTGCTAAGGGAACTAAGATCGAGGAGTTTGAAGAAATTCCCCCATCCAGCTCCCTTTGATCAGTGATTCTCCTGCATAACGTAATAAGCTTGTCAAGCGCCCACAGGAATCAGAGCAGTTAAAAGGGTTAACAGGCAAAGCCTGCTGTCATGTCTGACACTACTCTGTAAATACACCAAAACTCACCAGAGATGTCTGTATAATGGCCTGTACCATTGAGTTAAAAACCTTCTCAGGAAGACGTAGCAGAGTTGTGCCGCTGTCAACAATGGCTTTGTCAGAATTGTACTGGAAATAAAAACAGAGAAAAATAAATGACATTTTACAGAGGGAAGGTTCCTCAATAAAAAGTTACATTTTCAAATGATGAATCAATTGTAACTTGTAAATTCCAAAACACACTTACATAAGCCTTAATATTATAATGAAGCCATCATTTTACAGGTACTAAACCCACCAAAATTTATATATATATATATATATATATATATATATATATATATATATATATATATATATATATATATATATATATATATATATATATATATATATATATATATATCATAATTTATGTAAGAACTTACCTGATAAATTCATTTCTTTCATATTAACAAGAGTCCATGAGCTAGTGACGTATGGGATATACATTCCTACCAGGAGGGGCAAAGTTTCCCAAACCTTAAAATGCCTATAAATACACCCCTCACCACACCCACAAATCAGTTTAACGAATAGCCAAGAAGTGGGGTGATAAGAAAAAAGTGCGAAGCATATAAAATAAGGAATTGGAATAATTGTGCTTTATACAAAAAATCATAACCACCACAAAAAAGGGTGGGCCTCATGGACTCTTGTTAATATGAAAGAAATGAATTTATCAGGTAAGTTCTTACATAAATTATGTTTTCTTTCATGTAATTAACAAGAGTCCATGAGCTAGTGACGTATGGGATAATGACTACCCAAGATGTGGATCTTTCCACACAAGAGTCACTAGAGAGGGAGGGATAAAATAAAGACAGCCAATTCCTGCTGAAAATAATCCACACCCAAAATAAAGTTTAACGAAAAACATAAGCAGAAGATTCAAACTGAAATCGCTGCCTGAAGAACTTTTCTACCAAAAACTGCTTCAGAAGAAGAAAATACATCAAAATGGTAGAATTTAGTAAAAGTATGCAAAGAGGACCAAGTTGCTGCTTTGCAGATCTGGTCAACCGAAGCTTCATTCCTAAACGCCCAGGAAGTAGATACTGACCTAGTAGAATGAGCTGTAATTCTCTGAGGCGGAATTTTACCCGACTCAACATAGGCAAGATGAATTAAAGATTTCAACCAAGATGCCAAAGAAATGGCAGAAGCTTTCTGGCCTTTCCTAGAACCGGAAAAGATAACAAATAGACTAGAAGTCTTACGGAAAGATTTCGTAGCTTCAACATAATATTTCAAAGCTCTAACAACATCCAAAGAATGCAACGATTTCTCCTTAGAATTCTTAGGATTAGGACATAATGAAGGAACTACAATTTCTCTACTAATGTTGTTGGAATTCACAACCTTAGGTAAAAATTCAAAAGAAGTTCGCAACACCGCCTTATCCTGATGAAAAATCAGAAAAGGAGACTCACAAGAAAGAGCAGATAATTCAGAAACTCTTCTAGCAGAAGAGATGGCCAAAAGGAACAAAACTTTCCAAGAAAGTAATTTAATGTCCAATGAATGCATAGGTTCAAACGGAGGAGCTTGAAGAGCTCCCAGAACCAAATTCAAACTCCAAGGAGGAGAAATTGACTTAATGACAGGTTTTATACGAACCAAAGCTTGTACAAAACAATGAATATCAGGAAGAATAGCAATCTTTCTGTGAAAAAGAACAGAAAGAGCGGAGATTTGTCCTTTCAAAGAACTTGCGGACAAACCCTTATCTAAACCATCCTGAAGAAACTGTAAAATTCTCGGTATTCTAAAAGAATGCCAAGAAAAATGATGAGAAAGACACCAAGAAATATAAGTCTTCCAGACTCTATAATATATCTCTCGAGATACAGATTTACGAGCCTGTAACATAGTATTAATCACGGAGTCAGAGAAACCTCTTTGACCAAGAATCAAGCGTTCAATCTCCATACCTTTAAATTTAAGGATTTCAGATCCGGATGGAAAAAAGGACCTTGCGACAGAAGGTCTGGTCTTAACGGAAGAGTCCATGGTTGGCAAGATGCCATCCGGACAAGATCCGCATACCAAAACCTGTGAGGCCATGCCGGAGCTATTAGCAGAACAAACGAGCATTCCCTCAGAATCTTGGAGATTACTCTTGGAAGAAGAACTAGAGGCGGAAAGATATAGGCAGGATGATACTTCCAAGGAAGTGATAATGCATCCACTGCCTCCGCCTGAGGATCCCGGGATCTGGACAGATACCTGGGAAGTTTCTTGTTTAGATGAGAGGCCATCAGATCTATCTCTGGGAGCCCCCACATTTGAACAATCTGAAGAAATACCTCTGGGTGAAGAGACCATTCGCCCGGATGCAACGTTTGGCGACTGAGATAATCCGCTTCCCAATTGTCTACACCTGGGATATGAACCGCAGAGATTAGACAGGAGCTGGATTCCGCCCAAACCAAAATTCGAGATACTTCTTTCATAGCCAGAGGACTGTGAGTCCCTCCTTGATGATTGATGTATGCCACAGTTGTGACATTGTCTGTCTGAAAACAAATGAACGATTCTCTCTTCAGAAGAGGCCAAAACTGAAGAGCTCTGAAAATTGCACGGAGTTCCAAAATATTGATCGGTAATCTCACCTCCTGAGATTCCCAAACTCCTTGTGCCGTCAGAGATCCCCACACAGCTCCCCAACCTGTGAGACTTGCATCTGTTGAAATTACAGTCCAGGTCGGAAGAACAAAAGAAGCCCCCTGAATTAAACGATGGTGATCTGTCCACCACGTTAGAGAGTGTCGAACAATCGGTTTTAAAGATATTAATTGATATATCTTCGTGTAATCCCTGCACCATTGGTTCAGCATACAGAGCTGAAGAGGTCGCATGTGAAAACGAGCAAAGGGGATCGCGTCCGATGCAGCAGTCATAAGACCTAGAATTTCCATGCATAAGGCTACCGAAGGGAATGATTGAGACTGAAGGTTTCGACAAGCTGTAATCAATTTTAGACGTCTCTTGTCTGTTAAAGACAGAGTCATGGACACTGAATCTATCTGGAAACCCAGAAAGGTTACCCTTGTTTGAGGAATCAAAGAACTTTTTGGTAAATTGATCCTCCAACCATGATCTTGAAGAAACAACACAAGTCGATTCGTATGAGACTCTGCTAAATGTAAAGACTGAGCAAGTACCAAGATATCGTCCAAATAAGGAAATACCACAATACCCTGTTCTCTGATTACAGACAGAAGGGCACCGAGAATCTTTGTGAAAATTCTTGGAGCTGTAGCAAGGTCAAACGGTAGAGCCACAAATTGGTAATGCTTGTCTAGAAAAGAGAATCTCAGGAACTGATAATGATCTGGATGAATCGGAATATGCAGATATGCATCCTGTAAATCTATTGTGGACATATAATTCCCTTGCTGAACAAAAGGCAATATAGTCCTTACAGTTACCATCTTGAACGTTGGTATCCTTACATAACGATTCAATAATTTTAGATCCAGAACTGGTCTGAAGGAATTCTCCTTCTTTGGTACAATGAAGATATTTGAATAAAACCCCATCCCCTGTTCCGGAACTGGAACTGGCATAATTACTCCAGCCAACTCTAGATCTGAAACACAATTCAGAAATGCTTGAGCTTTCACTGGATTTACTGGGACACGGGAAAGAAAAAATCTCTTTGCAGGAGGTCTCATCTTGAAACCAATTCTGTACCCTTCTGAAACAATGTTCTGAATCCAAAGATTGTGAACAGAATTGATCCAAATTTCTTTGAAAAAACGTAACCTGCCCCCTACCAGCTGAACTGGAATGAGGGCCGTACCTTCATGTGAACTTAGAAGCAGGCTTTGCCTTTCTAGCAGGCTTGGATTTATTCCAGACTGGAGATGGTTTCCAAACTGAAACTGCTCCTGAGGACGAAGGATCAGGCTTTTGTTCTTTGTTGAAACGAAAGGAACGAAAACGATTGTTAGCCCTGTTTTTACCTTTAGATTTTTTATCCTGTGGTAAAAAAGTTCCTTTCCCACCAGTAACAGTTGAAATAATAGAATCCAACTGAGAACCAAATAATTTGTTTCCCTGGAAAGAAATGGAAAGTAGAGTTGATTTAGAAGCCATATCAGCATTCCAAGTCTTAAGCCATAAAGCTCTTCTGGCTAAGATAGCCAGAGACATAAACCTAACATCAACTCTAATAATATCAAAAATGGCATCACAGATAAAATTATTAGCATGCTGGAGAAGAATAACAATATCATGAGAATCACGATTTGTTACTTGTTGCGCTAGAGTTTCCAACCAAAAAGTTGAAGCTGCAGCAACATCAGCCAATGATATAGCAGGTCTAAGAAGATTACCTGAACACAGATAAGCTTTTCTTAGAAAAGATTCAATTTTTCTATCTAAAGGATCCTTAAACGAGGTACCATCTGACGTAGGAATGGTAGTACGTTTAGCAAGGGTAGAAATAGCCCCATCAACTTTAGGGATTTTGTCCCAAAATTCTAACCTGTCAGGCGGAACAGGATATAATTGCTTAAAACGTTTAGAAGGAGTAAATGAATTACCCAATTTATCCCATTCTTTGGAAATTACTGCAGAAATAGCATTAGGAACAGGAAAAACTTCTGGAATAACCGCAGGAGCTTTAAAAACCTTATCCAAACGAATAGAATTAGTATCAAGAGGACTAGAATCCTCTATTTCTAAAGCAATTAGTACTTCTTTAAGTAAAGAGCGAATAAATTCCATCTTAAATAAATATGAAGATTTATCAGCATCAATCTCTGAGATAGAATCCTCTGAACCAGAAGAGTCCAAAGAATCAGAATGATGGTGTTCATTTAAAAATTCATCTGTAGAGAGAGAAGATTTAAAAGACTTTTTACGTTTACTAGAAGGAGAAATAACAGACAAAGCCTTCTTTATGGATTCAGAAACAAAATCTCTTATGTTATCAGGAACATTCTGCACCTTAGATGTTGAGGGAACTGCAACAGGCAATGGTACATTACTAAAGGAAATATTATCTGCTTTAACAAGTTTGTCATGACAATTATTACAAACAACAGCTGGAGGAATAGCTACCAAAAGTTTACAGCAGATACACTTAGCTTTGGTAGATCCAGCAGGCAGTGATTTTCCTGTAGTATCTTCTGGCTCAGATGCAACGTGAGACATCTTGCAATATGTAAGAGAAAAAACAACATATAAAGCAAAATAGATCAAATTCCTTATAAGACAGTTTCAGGAATGGGAAAGAATGCCAAACATCAAGCTTCTAGCAACCAGAAGCAAATGAAAAATGAGACTGAAATAATGTGGAGACAAAAGCGACGCCCATATTTTTTAGCGCCAAATAAGACGCCCACATTATTTGGCGCCTAAATGCTTTTGGCGCCAAAAATGACGCCACATCCGGAACGCCGACATTTTTGGCGCAAAATAACGTCAAAAAATGACGCAACTTCCGGCGACACGTATGACGCCGGAAACGGAAAAGAATTTTTGCGCCAAAAAAGTCCGCGCCAAGAATGACGCAATAAAATGAAGCATTTTCAGCCCCCGCGAGCCTAACAGCCCACAGGGAAAAAAGTCAAATTTTTGAGGTAAGAAAAATATGATAATTCAATGCATAATCCCAAATATGAAACTGACTGTCTGAAAATAAGGAAAGTTGAACATTCTGAGTCAAGGCAAATAAATGTTTGAATACATATATTTAGAACTTTATAAATAAAGTGCCCAACCATAGCTTAGAGTGTCACAGAAAATAAGACTTACTTACCCCAGGACACTCATCTACATGTTTGTAGAAAGCCAAACCAGTACTGAAACGAGAATCAGTAGAGGTAATGGTAAATATAAGAGTATATCGTCGATCTGAAAAGGGAGGTAAGAGATGAATCTCTACGACCGATAACAGAGAACCTTATGAAATAGACCCCGTAGAAGGAGATCACTGCATTCAATAGGCAATACTCTCTTCACATCCCTCTGACATTCACTGCACGCTGAGAGGAAAACCGGGCCCCAACTTGCTGCGGAGCGCATATCAACGTAGAATCTAGCACAAACTTACTTCACCACCTCCCTTGGAGGCAAAGTTTGTAAAACTGATTTGTGGGTGTGGTGAGGGGTGTATTTATAGGCATTTTAAGGTTTGGGAAACTTTGCCCCTCCTGGTAGGAATGTATATCCCATACGTCACTAGCTCATGGACTCTTGTTAATTACATGAAAGAAATATATATATATATATATATATATATATATATATATATATATATATATATATATATATATATACACACACACACACACACATATACATACATATATACACACACACACACACATATATATATACATATACACACACACACACATATACATACACTATATATATATATATATATATATATATATATATATATATATATATATATATATATATATATATATATATATATATATATATATATATATATATATATATATATATATACATACATACATACATACACACACACACACATTTTTCCCTGCCTGTATGTCAGATTCCTTTTTGTTGTCCTAAAATGCAGATAGTCTTTAAAACAACAATTATTACCTTATTACAATACTTTCTGAGGGGTGTACTATGTATACAAAAGTGATATAAATATATAAAACTACCAATAAATTACATTATGTCATGTAAATATTGCTGTTTACACTTGATCTCTCCAAACCGTCCCATTTTACAGAAGAAAATATATAAAAAAAAATCCATACTATTCTGAAATTCAAACCTTTTCCGTTCCCAAGCAGTTTGGATAAAGGGTTTTCTACCTGTATTAATTGCGTTAGTATTATTGTACTAAAGAAGTGGTTTGTATTATATTACCATAATGGGACATTAAAGCCAATATTCTATCTAAAATAAAGGAGTCAGTCCCAATCCTGTAGAAAACCTTATCAAAAGATGTATTTACTATAATCCCCATACACCTTAAAAGATGATTTTTGTTGAAAACCATTAGAACATATGTTTCCTAAATGTTTCTGATCACCCCGAAGTGTTTTCAAATGTAATATCATTTGTTTATATTTCTGAAAACATGTTTCATTGTTTAGCAATAACACAGTAGGAGTTGTCTTGATCAACCAGTAAAATAAAGAAATAAAAATATATCCCAATTTATAAATATTTTAATCTAGCACATACATTATATACAAGTATATTCTTTCCCAAAGTTATTAAGACCACATAACCAGGACTGGTCTCTCTCTCAACCGCATTAATGACTCTTCAAAACTCTCTCTAAGTAAAATGTTCCTGTTCATAGGAAAACAATTTCCTGGTTTCCTATAAATCACTACATTTCTACACATCAGATTTGATATCTCTGCAACTCCATTTTCAGCTTCTTATTTAGGTATGTGTCATCTTAATAGGTAAAGGAGTGTACAAATGGTGGGTGTGTTTTAGATCAAAAAGGTGAGATATTATTGGAAGCTATGTACATAGATATGTTGATTAATTAATCTATATATGAAACCATTTTTAAATATAAAAAATGGTTAAAATTTCCACTCTGCTCCAGCATCTAAGAATTTTTTGCTTGATACAATACTTCTGAGGGCTCATCTGTCAGCTCCCTGAACACATTTTTGTTTTATCACAGATCCCACATCAGATGAACCCTTAATTATTGAGATCAATGAGATTTGGAGCCCCCGGAGCAAACTTTAAGGCTGAGGCCTTCACTACAACCCCCCCGGCGAGGCACATTTGGGCCTTGTCGTTAAGCGGCACGTAGTGCTGACCGTAATCTGGCTGATTTTACTAGCTGGACATCGCATCTGACTGAGCAACATCGCTTACTAAGTTCCTGTCTAACGCCTGATGATTGTTATCTACTATGGAGATCCCAAGAACCTTCTTTGCACAGCTGCGCAGTTTGCTCATGAGCCATCATGCTGCATTGGCAGATAAGCTTTACCCCGTGCCTGACGGTAACGGAGCACACTCGGTTCCACAACCAGCTCAAGCTAAGTTTAACAAATTAGACAGTTAGATGGATGGCGTCTTGGGGCCCCGGCGCCCATGCAATACCCATGAAGAGCATGTGAGTGATCGGGATCTTGAGTCTGTGGAGCCGACAATACTACAGGAGGGAGCAATGCCACCTGGAGGCCGCTCTAGGGAGTCCTATTTACCTGTCTCAGTTTTGTCCCGCTATTGTTACAGAGTTCCCAGCTAGAAACCCACAGGACAGCGCAATCACAGATCTTGAATCGCCAATGCACCCGACTCCAACACAGGTCCGTGAGCCTAAACACCTATTGAATACCCCTCTCTAGCTATGCGGGAGCTGTGTTTGCTCCTCCAGGACCTAGGACACCCATCGACAGCTTTGCGAGGACCGTACTTATACCACTGCATTACATTGCCATGCTTTGTATGGAACCCTGGAGGCATGTTCGCCTTTCTTGTTTGGGGGACAGGCCGAAGACGGTTGCCGGTTCTTATCTCCCGTATGGTCTGTTGGCTCACTGGTGTGGGTGCGAAGCATGTTAAACTTCTAGACATTTAATACCTCAGACGTGGCATTCAGATATATGTATATGGTTGATGGACTTTAATACGAGGTTGCTATGTTTCACACAATTCATATTTATAGTATTCCCTGGACTGGCTATTATTACAGTTTTTGTATATACCGGATATTTGTGAACTCGGGATGGGGGTGTCTGGTTTCACTTTATCTAATCACATAATTGCATAATTGCATGTTGTCTTTAGTGATCATTCATGCAGCCAAACTTGTGGCCCGACTTAACTAATTCTATATAGTGTAAACGCCATCTCTCCCTGATATGCTCAGTACCATAAGGTTAACTTTTTTCTCTCCCTTGAAATATTAGCTACGAGTGTTGTGTTGGCTGGCCCTGCACTAATGTTATTAGTATGGGGAGTAAAGGAGAGCGCTATATACTCTTGTTTTGTTCCTTGTGTTATATGCAAAAGTTTGTGTTTTAACTGTTCATATGGTGTTGTATCTGAGGGTGTAGGAGGGCTGGATTATTTGCATACATGTGTCGCAACTTAAAAGATAACTGTTTAGCATCTAAAGCAAACCTGGTATTGTTCTCTCAATCACCAGTTTAGCTCATCCTGGACTTTTATGCATTATTCATTTTAGTAGTCATATCTTACTTCATGACGTGAATCATTATGCCCTACATTATTGTTAATTTTCCTTAAAAGATATACCTTTTAGCTATGAGTATTATGGTGAACCTCAATATTTCCTATAAGCAACTCTTTCAGGCAGCCTCTTTTGACTAACTCAGTCCATATTGGACCTCCTCTCATTCAAATTATCTGAAGGGATCTCCAGAACTATAAATATGCTTCTTTTTAGCTCTATATTTTGTCTAACCATTAACTAATACAGGTGCTAGCGCTCCTATTTTATTTCTAGTGCCCTTTGTAAAAGTAGCCAGTCATTACTAGTTTAAAAGTTGCCAGTCATTACTAGTTTAAAAGTTACCAGTTATTGCAAGTTACAAAATTTATGAATCTGGATATTGATTCTCAGATTGGTTTGCTGGTAATGTATGGCCATTGTTATATATATATTTAATATTTTAAATCAAAGGAATTCTTTATAGCATAGTTAAATGGTAGCTGTGATTTAAAAGGGTATTTTGTATTTTAAACTTATGTCTCATTGGCCTGTGTAGTCTAGAAATGTTAAGTTAATTTTATTGCTAAGAAAGGTTTTGTTTTCCAGATTTATTCAGTTTTATTTATTGTGGACATTTTTAAGAACTGCACATAAATTGGCTATTGTGTGGATAATATACAAACTTCTCTAGTAGTTGTTGTTTAAGCATTGTAAGTTAGTGATCCATATTTTGGCATTGGACTTGTGTTAGCTAATTACAAATTGCCTAGTAAGTTTAATGGTAAGGTGTGATTTTAATAAGCGATTCATTTTGAGTAAGGTTAATTTATAGAAATATTTATTTTATAGCTTGCTTGGTATAGAAAATTGTAACAGCATAGACATATATAATTGATTCATAATCTATTCTCTACATAAATATATTTGGTGTGTTTTAATAAGGATTAACTGATCAGAACTTTGGGAATATTGTTAGGTAAATATATAATACGTTTAGAGGTTAGCACTGAAATAGAGTATAATTAATATTGTAACCTAGGTTATATCCAACACGGAGTACACTGCTGAGATAATATTTATGGTTATATATATATATAACCATATATATAGTAGATATAGTAACAATAGTCATTTTCTTTTGAAAAGATAATCACTAAAGGCAAGATTTTAAATCATTTATTGTAATATGCATTTTGAGCATATATGGTACAAAAAAAATTAATAAACTGACAAATGTTGAGTCCTTTGCAAATCATTTATGGAGTTTAAATCATTCATAAGTTTAAGTTTAAGTAACTCTCCCTTTATAAAAACAGATCCAGAATGTTACTGATATTTTAGATGGGGTTTCATTCATCAGTTGAAATGAAGTGCTGAAGCTATAACAAAAATTGCCATATGGGGAGTTCACTGATTGTACAACAATTCAAACCTTTAGCTCACAGAAAAATAAAATGTATGCTTACCAGATAAATTCCTTTCTTTCCTGGCAGGGAGAGTCCACAACTTCATTCCTTAATGTTGGGAAATACAACACCTGGTCACCAGGAGGTGGCAAAGACACCCCAGCCAAAGGCTTAAATATCCCTTCCACTTCCCCTATCCCCCAATTATTCTGCCGAGGGAACAAGGAAAAGTAGAGGAAACATCAGGGTATAAAGGTGCCGGAAGAAATCTAAAAAGGGAGCCGTCCAGCAAAAAATAAATTACGTGCGGGGTCGTGGACTCTACCTGCCTGGAAGGAAAGGAATTTATCTGGTAAGTATACATTTTGTTTTCTTTCCATAAGGCAGGGAGAGTCTACGACTTCATTCCTTACTGCTGGGAAAACAATACCCAAGCTCCAGAAGACACTGAAGGAATAACGGAAGGGGACAGGAAAAAAGTGGACTCTATTCTAAGGGGACCGCAGCCTGTAAAACCTCTCCCCCAAAAAGCTGCTTCAGCCGAAGCAAACACATCAAATTTGTAAAATTTAGAAAAAGTGTGTAAGGAGGACCAGGTAGCCGCCTTACAAATCTGATCCATAGAGGCTTCGCTCTTAAAAGCCCAGGAAGAAGCTACTGCTCTAGTGGAATGAGCCGTGATCCTCTCAGGAGGCTGCTTTCCCACTTTTTCATAAGCCAAGCGGATGACACGCCTCAACCAAAAACACAAGGAAGACAGTGGACTTCTGACCCTTACGTCCATCTTCATAAACGACAAACAAAGATTAAGATTGTCTGAACTCCTTATTAGCCTGAAGGTAAAACTTCAAAGCATGAACCACATTCAGATTGTGAAGCAAATGTTCCTTCGCTGAAGGATTAGGACAGAAAGAAGGAACAATGTTACAATTTGAACCCACCTTAGGAAGGAAACCTAACCTAGCGCGTAATACTGCCTTATCGGCATGGAAAACAAGGTAAGGGGGGTCACACTGTAAAGCCAAAATCTCAGAGACTCTGCGTGCAGAGGCAATGGCTAACAGAAACAAAACATTCCAAGATAACAGTTTAATTTCAACAACATGCATGGGCTCAAACGAAGCCTGCTGCAAAACACGCAGAATAAGATTAAGACTCCAAGGTGGAGCCACAGGTCTCATCTTAGTCAGAACCTTAACAAAAGGACTGCACATCTGGAAGCTCAGCTATTCTCTTGTGCAGCAACACCGACAGAGCCGATATCTGTCCCTTCAGAGAACTGGCAGATAGACCCGTTTCAAACCATCCTGGAGAAAGGATAAAATTCTGGCAACATTTACCTTATGCCAAGAAAAACCACGTTCCTCACAGCAGTGCAGGTAAGTTTGCCATACCTTATGGTAGATGCGCTGAGTGACCGGCTTACGAGCTTGAATCAAAGTGTCTATGACACTCTCAGAGAATCCTCTCCTAGCTAGGACTAAGCGTTGAATCTCCACGCAGTCAGCCTCAGAGAATCTAGATTTTTTTTTTTCCTTTTCAAAAGATCTTTATTGGTCAAAAAAGAATAAGTTACAAGAGGAATAAAAAAAAAGTGTGCAATAAGCTAAAAACATATTCTAAAACATATACATAGCGTATATATTACAATTACGTGTAGTAACATCATCCATTGCTTTTCCTTAGTTTTATATCATAGTTAACACTTTCCGTAGGTACTGTCTTTAAGGAAATTATCAAACTCCTGTTTTATCATTGTCCTTGTATGTAAGATGAAATAAAAAGCTCTAACTTTTTTCACAAAATTTTCCATATTGTCCTGTTTTAGTCCAGTAGCTTCTTTTTTGAGAGATAACATAGATAGGGAAAACAACAGGAACTTCAGCTTAACATAAAACTTTATCCAGTATCCTCTGACTTGAGGACAAAGTGATAATATAACACAGCATATCTATATTGAATTATCACATTACCATGGCTTGATTACAGTTTGTCAATTATTCACATACCAAAAAGGGGAAGAGGAAAGGAAAAAAAAAATAAAAAAAATAATAGGAACCAGAAAAGCGAAGGAAAAGACAAGGAAATAAGGGAGAGCAGAAAGAAGGAGATCTTGACAGAGAAACGCAGACGAGAAGGGAAGGCAGTCCACTTACATCAGATCCCGCCCATCCCCACCCACTCTAGGCAAATGTCCCATCAGCTCACCCACCTCCGTTCCACAGCTAAAGCATAAGCTCATGCCTATCCAGTTAGCATAGTGGTATCTTTCTAGTGTAAGGAGTGTCTGTACTTTGTGTTTCCACGCCAGCACGGTTGGTATTTGCGTGGTTTTCCAGTGTATAGGGATTACATTTTTTGCACCCGCTAGCATCAGATATAAGAGTGATTTTTTAATTGGGTCCCGCACTTTGAAGGGAATATGAAAAAGTAATGTCTCCGGTGTCTTTGGGATATCTATCTCCAGGATCCCCTGCATTTCTACCCACACCTCGGACCAATAAGTGTTTAACAAGGGGCAGTCCCACCATATATGTACCATGGAACCCTGCTCCCCGCACCCCTTCCAGCACCTGTCAGAAACATTTGCATTAATAGTTTTATGCCGCATTGATGTAAGATACCATCGACTCAAGTGCTTGTATTGGGACTCCTGTGTGTGCGCTGAAACCGAGGTAGTTTTAACAGCGTGGAACATCCGTCGCCATTCCTCTCCAGTGAACTCTACTTCTAACTCCTTGTGCCACATTCTAGTATGTGCTGGTAGTGTGTTCCCCTCTCGAACCAACAAATGCACATATAGCAATGAGATCAAATGCCTAGAGGCAGATCTCCTTGTACATAGCTGTTCAAATGGTGTAAGTTTTCTCATCAGTTGTTGTTTATGTCTGTGGGTAGTAATGTAATGGCTGATTTGCAAGTATATAAACCAAGGTGTAGGAGAGTCCAAAAAGTCTTTCTCAATCTCCTCCCTCGTCTTCACCCTACTGTCTGTTATATAAGTTCCTATATGGTTGTTAGGCAGGGAGGTGTGTACGGGTGTTTTGATTTGCAGTGGAAGTTCAGGGTTTCCATATACAGGTAGCCCTCCAGTTTACGCCAGGGTTAGGTTCCAGAAGGAATGGTTGTAAATTGAAACCGTTGTAAATTGAAACCCAGTTTATAATGTAAGTCAATGGGAAGTGAGAGAGTTAGGTTCCAGGTCCCTCTCAAAATTGACATAAGTTACACCTAATACATTATTTTTAAAGCTTTGAAATGAAGACTTTAAATGCTAAACAGCATTATAAACCTAATAAAATAATCACACAACACAGAATATATAATTAAACTAAGTTAAATGAACAAAAACATTTGCTAAACGGCATTATAAACCTAATAAAATAATCACACAACAGAGACTTTACTTGCATTTTTCTGCAAACAATTCTTTCTATGCATTCCAATATGGACCGATTTATAGACAGGAAAATTGTGTTCCTTTGAAATCTGCTTAATAGCTCAGGTCTGGTTAAACTGATTAATTTTAGCTTGCTTGGCTTGGCTGCAACACAAGCGGACAGCTCACCTACTGGCTATTTTAATAAATGCACTGCTTCTCAATGCTTTTCAATAGCAGTCACATGACTGGAAAAAAAGGTTGTTATTCTGAAACGGTGTAAATTGAACCGTTGTAAAACGAGGGCCACGTGTATATGCGTTAGGGGTGAGTATGAAGTAGAGATGTGTGGATCAGTCTGCAAGGTCCTATCCCACTCCTCAAACAACACTTCCAAAAGTGGAAAGTGGATAAGGTCTTTCTGTCTGTGTCTTTTATGTATCCAAAGAAGGGAGGCAAGATCCCTAGTTCGTAGTGCTCCTCAATCTAACTGAATACAAAGTTTTTGGTCGCTACCCTGGCACCATTCTACCACCCTTTGGAGCAGTATAGCTCTCCTATAGATTTGAAGATTTGTAAGTCCCAATCCACCCTCATCTCTGGGCAAGTACATAGTCCTCTTATTCACTCTTGGCTTCAATCCCTGCCATACATAGTCCTCTATTATCTTCTGTAAAGAAGAGAGGAACGTCACTGGGAAAGGTATTGGTAAAGTCTGGAGTACATATAATATCCTAGGAAGGATATTCATTTTAATGACATGTATCCTACCTATCCAAGAAATTGATTTATGTTTCCACGAGGAAAGATCAGCTGTAATCACTGTCTTGATAGGTATATAGTTCAGAGAGAACATATCTGTCTCACTAGCTGCCAATTCAATGCCCAGGTATTTTAAGGATTTGTCTGCAAGTATAAAGGGGCTATGCATTCTGAGCCAGGCCTGAGAGGCAGCCGTCAAGTTAATGCTCAGGAGTTCTGACTTTGTATCATTGAGATGAAAATGAGATACCTTGCCGTATCTTGTAAACTACTCCGCCAAAGCCGGAATAGTTGTTTCAACATCTGTAACAGTGAGCAGAAGATCATCCGCATACAAGGCTAGTTTATTTTCTCTTCCACCCAACTCTATCCCCTTAATCAGGGGGTTAGCGCTAATATTACTTGCCAGTGCCTCAATGGAGATGGCAAACAACAGGGGTGAAAGGGGATACCCCTGTCTAGTCCCATTGGTAATAGTAAAGGTATCAGAGAACGCTGTTCACCTTTATTTGTGCGTTCGGGGTGGAGTATAATGAAAAGACAGTCTTTAAGAATTTGTCCCCAAAACCCGTTTTCTCCATGACAGACCTCAGCAAGTGCCAACTGACCCTGTCAAACGCTTTTTCAGCATCCGTAGATAACAGGGCGAGTGGCACCCCCCTCTCCCTATAATGGGCAATCAACTGCAACACCTTTAGTGTGTTGTCCCTCGCCTCCCTCCCAGTGACAAACCCAACTTGATCTGCTATAATAAGGCTGGGGAGGAATTTATTTACTCTGTTTGCTAGGGCCTTGGCCAGGATCTTGACATCAGTATTGAGCAAAGATATAGGTCTATAGCTCTGCGGAACATCAGCTGGCTTCCCTGGTTTAGGGATAACTGTGATATATGCCGTCAACATGGACAACGGTAGCTGCTCTGATTCGGGAAACTTATTAAAAAGATCCTGTAAATGCAGAAGCAGGTCTGCCATAAAAGTTTTAAAGTACTTAGGGCTAAGCCCATCAGGGCCCGGACACTTCCCATTTGGGAGGTCCTTCAATGCTAATTGTAATTCTTCCTGGGTGAGGGGGGATTCAAGGAAGTCAATGGCATGTTGGTTCAATGTCTGCAGTTTGGTGGTAAGTAAATAATCTTGTATCTTACTGTCCCCTCGAGATTCTCCATGGGTGTGGGCATATTCAAATTGTATAGGCCGCTGTAGTAAGTACGAAATGTGTGCTATGGCGGGACTGTCTTTGTGAGGTTTACCTGCACTGTCTCTAAGGGTATGAACATAGGATTTCAACTGTGCTCTACGCAGAGCACTAGCCAACAGCCTGCCAGCCTTATTCCCTCCTTCATAATATTTTTGTCGTAACTTGAGTGCCATATGCTGGTTTTCCTCTTGCAGGTATTGTTTAAACTCTATCCTAGCCTGGCTAAGTGCTTTTTCCGCTTCTGAGTCAAGTGGGCACTTTTTATGCAGCATCTCCAATGTCATATTATGTAGGATCAGGTCATACCTAGCTCTCTGCTGTCTTAGTAGCCTCGCCTTGTGTTTAATTAGGTGTCCTCTAATAACGCTTTTGTGTGCCTCCCAAATGATTGGAAAAGGCAGGTCCTCCGTCAAATTTATCTCAAAGTATTCTGCTATCATAGAAGTAACGTCTTCCTGCATTAATGGAATATCTAACAGTGAGTCCTCAAGTCGCCATATATATGGGGTTGCTGGTGTATCTGGCCATGTCATCTCAAAGGTGACTGGTGCGTGGTCTGACCAAGTGATAGAGGATATATCACTTTGCTTAATGTATGCTATGCCCTGCGAGTCGGTAAATAAAAAGTCTATACGGGAGTATTTTTTGTGAGGGCTTGAGTAGTAGGTGTAGTCTTTCTGTCCGGTGCATAGTGCGCCATATATCATGTAACATATGATCCCTTAGTACTGTATTTATTTGTTTTAACACGTGATGTGAGACACTTGAGACTCCATTGGAGGTGTCCAGTCTTGGATTAAGTGGTGCATTGAAATCCCCTCCCAGAAACAGGACCCCTTTGGTCAGTTCAAGTAATTTACCCGAAAGCTGTCTGAAAAAAACATGCTGCGCAGTATTGGGGGCGTAAATGTTTGCTAATGTAACTTGTCTTTGGTGTTTTGGTGAGCAACCTGGATTGTCCTTGCTGATAGGTGGATAAATTCATCCACCAATAAAAACCTGCTGTCCAGAGTTCTGAACAAAAAAAAAAAAGCTTAGATGCCTTCTTTTTCAAATAAAGATACCAAGAGAATAAAGAAAAATTGATAATAGGAGTAAATTAGAAAGTTGCTTAAAATTGCATGCTCTATCTGAATCACGAAAGAAACAATTTGGGTTCAGTGTCCCTTTAACTCATCCTTAGACAATTGAGACATACTAACTAAATCCGATCGGAAATTAGCCGAATCTAATTCAGTAGGACTATGTTTAAACTTGCTCTTTCGTTTTCCAGAGATAGGTAAGGCACTCGGGGCTGCTGACACAACAGATTGTAACTGTGTGGTAAAGTCCGCAGGGAAGAGGCCCCCCCAGCCGGGGTATAAGGCGTGCCATGGGGAACTGCATGTGAAGCGGTTTGAGGGGATAGGGTAGGCATCTCCCGGACTACAGAATCCTGAGAGGTTGATGACTCAGAGGGACTAATTATGCTAGGGGGTTAGCAGATTTAGCTACCTTCTTAAACTTTAGAATGGTACCCAGGCAATTGGAACAAAATAGAGCAGGAGGACAAACCACCACCTCCTCACAGTATAAACAGGTATAATTATTTAGAATAGAAGGTGCAGAATCTTCAAATATATTATCAGAGTCCTCCATTGCTGAATATACTATCCCATAGTAAGAAAACAGAGTTAAACAACAATTTCTATGGGACTTGTCCGATTTATTAATAAAAAGTGGCATCTTTATAACCCCAATTGCTGGGGCACTCACCACCTCCTAGATACACACACAGTTAAAAAAACGCTTTCCGTAGGAATGCCAGAGTTCCTGCAGTAGGATCGCAAGAAAAACTAATGAGCCGCACCCGATTTAGGTGGTGCACAAGGGACCTTCCCTGCTATGAAAAAAAGTGTGCAAAGCTATTAGAAGCTGCGCAACTCACAAAAAACATAAAATTATGCTTACCAGATAATTTCCTTTCCTTCTGTATGAGGAGAGTCCACGGCTTCATTCCTTATTTGTGGGAAATACAGAACCTGGCCACCAGTAGGAGACAAAGACACCCTAGCCAAAGGCTTAAATACCTCCCCCACTCCCCTCAAATCCCAGTCATTCTGCCAAGGAAAAAAGGAACAGTAAGAGAAATATCAGGGTATAAATGGTGCCAGAAGAACAAAACAAAATTTAGGTCCACCCTTCGGAGAATATGGACGGGGGCCGTGGACTCTCCTCATACAGAAGGAAAGGAAATTATCTGGTAAGCATCTTAATATGAGGAGATTACACGGCTTCATTCCTTACTTGTGGGAAACATACCTAAGCTCCAGAGGACACTGAATGAACGGGAGAGCAAAAAAGGAGGCAGACCCTATTTGGAGGGCACCACAGCCTGCAAAAACCTTTCTCCCAAAAGCTGCTTCAGCCAAAGCAAAAACGTCAAACTTGTAAAATTTAGAAAAGGTATGTAAGGAGGACCAGGTAGCTGCCCTACAAATCTAATCCATAGAGGCCTCATTGTTGAAGGCCCAAGAGGAAGCCACTGTGCTAGTTGAATGATCCTTAATCCTTTGAAGAGGCTTATGTCCCGCTGTCTCATAAGCTAAGCGAATAATGTTCCTCAACCAAAAAGATACTTTCGTATCCTGAAGATAGAACTTCAAGGCCCGAACCACATACAAATTATGAAGTAAGCGTTCCTTCGAAGGAGGAGGATTATGACATAAGGAAGGAACCACAATCTCCTGATGTGATCTGAAACGGCCTTAGGAAGAAAACCTAACCCAGTACGAATAACAGCCTTATAAAGCATAAAATACTAGGTAAGGAGGCTCACATTGCAAGGCAGCCATTCCAGAGACTCTGCGCACCAAAGCAATAGCCAGTAGAAAAAAAAACTTCCAAGAGAGTAATATGTCAACTACAAGCATAAGCTCAAAACGGAGCCTTCTGCAAAACTTTAAAGAACAAGATTTAAACTCCAAGGAGGAGCGCTAGATCTAAACACAGGCCTGATTCTAGCCAGAGCCTGAACAAAAGACTGAACATCTGGAAACTCAGCGAGCCTCTTGTGCAGTAAAACAGATAGGGCTGAAATCTGTCCCTTAAGGGAGCTAGCAGAAAGGCCCTTCTCGAGACCATCCTGGAGAAAGGAAAGAATCCTGGAAACCCTAACCTTATGCCAGGGGAATCCACGCTCTTCACACCAGAATAAGTAGGTCCTCCACACCTTATGATAGATGCGACGAGTAACTGGCTTACGAGCTTGAATGAGAGTATCAATAACTCTCTCAGAGAAACCTCTCTTGGCTAGGACTTGGCGTTCAATCCCCATGCTGTAAGCCTCAGAGAATCTAGATTTTAATGAACAAAAGGACCTTGTTCCAGCAGATCCCTGCGACAAGGTAACTTCCATGGAGGAGATGACGACATCCCCACTAGATCCGCAAACCACATTCTTTGCAGCCACGATGGAGCAATCAGCATCACTGATGCCTGCTCCTGTTTGATGCGGACCACTACTCGAGGAAGGAGAGGTAATGGCGGAAAAAGGTAAAAGGTATATTAGACTGAACCTCCAAGGCACCACTAATGCATCTATTCGCTCTGCCTGAGGATCCCTGGATTTCGACCCATACCTGGGTAGCTTGGTATTGAGACGGGACGCCATAAGATGTATCTCCGGAGTCCCCTACCTGTTGTATAACTCCGCAAACACCTCGGGATGGAGAGACCATTCTACCGGATGACAGGATTGTCTGCTGAGAAAATCTGCTTCCCAGTTGTCCACACCCGGAATGTGGATAGCTGATAGCGAACAATTGTGGGCCTCTGCCCACTCAAGAATCTGAGATACCTCCCGCATTGCTAGGGAGCTCCTAGTTCCTCCCTGGTGGTTGATTTAAGCCACTGAGGTGATATTGTCTGACTGGAAACGGATAAACTGGGACGAATCCAGACGGACAAAGCCAGCATTGAAGATTGCTCGAAGTTCCAGAATGTTGATCTGAAGAGAGCTATCCTCCCGAGACCAAAGGCCCTGAGCCTTCTTGGCTCCCCAAACTGCTTCCCATCCTGAGAGACTCGCATCTGTAGTCACAATCTCCCAGGATGGTCATAAAAAAGGATGATCTGGACAGAGCCACCAAGAGAGTGATTCTCTCAACCGGTTGTCCAGAGATATCTGTTGAGACAGATCCGAATGATTGCCGTTCCACTGTCTCAGCATGCACAGCTGTAACAGTCTGAGACAGAACCTGGCAAAGGGAATTATGTCCATGCTGGACACCATGAGACCAATCACCTCCATACACTGCGCCACAGAGGGCCTTGAGGAGGTCCGGAGGGCAAGACATGCAGAAGCCAGCTTGCAGCATCTCTGGTCTAAAAGAAATATCCTCATGACTAGCGAGTATTATAGTGCCCAGGAATTCTACCTGGAATAAGAGAACTCTTTTCTATGTTTATCTTCCATCCATGGGATCGAAAAAGAGAGAGAACAGATTCTGAATGTTCTTCCGCTAGACGAAAGGATAGTGCATGTACCAGAATATCGTCCAATTAAGGTGCTACTGCAATGCCCTGGGTTCTGGCCACAGCTAAGAGAGCCCCCAAAACCTTTGTGAAAATTCTTCGGGCAGTAGCTAAGCCAAAAAGAAAATGTAATTTTGAAGTGGGCAGTGGAGCACGGGGAATTCGAATTTCATATCTATATTAAAAAGTTATAACGCATCTTTGTTACAACTGATTAATTAAACGCTATCTAAAATATCACTAACATTCCGGATCTGATTTTAAAAATGGTGAGGGTTTTCCATCTTCTCAAATAGTGCCCCAGTCTCTAAACATTGCACAGTAGTGTTTGTATCTCAAAAACCTTCCGCACAAATGCCACAGTGCTACATATCAAAGCTGGGAAGTCAATCCAAAACCAGAAAATGCTGGCAGGGTATGGACAACTAGGTGCATTTTTCTTATGATGCAATACAGCTATTGAGTGTGGCAAAAATGTGCACAGTGCATGTCAATTGGCAGCACTCTTATAAGAGAAAAGAAAACAAATTGTTCCACCAACACAAGAGATTTCAATGGGTAATTAATAGCTGTGGAATAGCCTAGGATTACATGAACATATTTTGGAAAGCCAATAACTATAAAGAAACTGTAAATATCTGAGATTGTAAAATAAAAATTCCTTCTTAATATGAGAAGAGTCCACGGCATAATCCCTTACCGTTGGGAAATACTGAACCTGGCCACCAGGAGGAGGCAAAGACACCCCAGCCAAAGGCTTAAATACTCCCTCTACTTCCCTCATATCCCAGTCATTGTTTGCCTTTCGTCACAGGAGGAGTTTTAAGTAGTATTGTCAGTCTCTCAGTGAGAGCATTGACAAATGTTAGAGTATGGAGCTGCAGGGAGAGTCTTTCTGCGAACGAATCCAGACTTGTATTAAGAGCTCCTAAGCAATCAGTGTTGAGTGATGGAAGCAGGGAGTGAAACTCGTCAAGTCCCTGTCAGGAGCGATGTTACAAGACTGTCAAACTTGAGAGGCTGTGTTTCTGTTCCACGGCATAGAATTCGGTAAGATTGTTTCATTTTTTTATATAGATATAACGCAAGAAGACAGGGTCACAGTGTGGCTCCTTTTATGTGTATGGAATCAAGGGTTAATATCTTCGGAGGGGGATCATTAAACAGTGGGGATTAATCACATAAATTTATTTGATTATGCTGCAACATGTGTAAGATGAGGCTCAGGCAGATGTTGGAACGTACAGGGTTTTCACTTTCGTTTTTAGGAGCTGCGCAGCCTGAAAGGCTTGGGGTGCTTTTTTACTAGTATAGCAGGGGCGGTCCTGCATTATGCACCACGTGACCGGGTGTGGTCACTTAATTCCTCTTTCCAGACCGTGCAGTTTACTGGAGAAGAAGTGGTTTCTCCGTTTGTCCTGGGTCATAGGAGGTGGTGAGTGCCCCAGCCATTGGGGGGTATAAAGGTGCCGTATTTTATTAGTAATCAATAGTCTGCTTTGTTAGCGCAAGCTATGGAGGATTCGGATGTGTAAGAGGGTACTCCCTCTTTATTCAAGTCTAATACCTGTCTGTATTGTGAGGAGGCCACGGTATACCCGTCTGCTCAATTATGTTCCACATGCCTTGATAAAGTAATAATTTCAAAGGAAACAAATTATGCTTACCTGATAATTTCGCTTTCATCAAGGGGAGGAGAGTCCAAGGCTTCATTCATTACTTGTGGGAAATAAGCCACCAGGAGGAGGAAAAGACACCACAGCCAAATGCTTAAATACCTCCCCCACTCCCCTCATCCCCCAGTCATTCTGCCGAGGGAACAAGGAACAGTAGGAGAAATATCAGGGTATAAATGGTGCCAGAAAAACAAATACAATTTAGGTCTGCCCAACGGAGCAACAGGCGGGAGCCGTGGACTCTCCTCCCCATGATGGAAAACGAAATTATCAGGTAAGCATAATTTATGTTTTCCATCTAAAGGAGAGGAATCTCCACGGTTTCATTCATTACTTGTGGGAAACAATACCCAAGCTCTAGAGGACACTGAAGGAAAAATGGGAGGGCAAAAATGCGGATCCTAATCTGAGGGCACCACAGCCTGCAAAACCTCTCTCCCAAAAACCGCTTCCGCAGAAGCAAAAAAGTCAAATTTGTAAAACTTTGTAAAAGTATGTAAGGAGGACCAGGTAGCCGCCTTACATATCTGCTCCATAGAGATCTCATTCTTGAAGGCCCAAGAAGAAGCTACAGCTCTAGTGGAATGAGCCGTGATCCTCTGAGGAGGCTTATGTCCCACTGTCTCATAGGCTAAGCGAATCATGCTCCTCAACCAAAAAGACAAAGAAGTAGCAGAGGCTTTCTGGCCCTTACGCTTCCCTGAATACACCACCAGGCCTGAACCTTTACCCAATAAAAAAAAAAAAAAAATGCTCTGTCAGGAGCTGCGAAAATTTTAAGAGGAAAAGCCCCAGTGACACTGACTCACAGTCAGTCCAGAAGCCAAACTAGAGATCGCAAACTGACTCGACTGAGTCAACAGTCCTCCAGGAGACACTGTCGCCCAACAAACGGTCCCCCACTGCTCATCTCCACAAATGGAGACACCAACCGAAACCCCCAAGGGAACAAGGCAAAGGAGAACCAAGGAAACCGAAGGTCCCCTAAAACAAAAAGGAACACCTCCAGTAGTGAGCCCAACTCACAGAGACCCAAAGGGGTCCAAACAGGGAAAGGAGGCCACGCCAATACCAAGCAAAACCCGGGATAAGACTGGGCACAGAGATAGAACAGACATCTCCCCAATATCCGGCAAGCATGGAATGCAACTGAAGAGGTAAAGTCCTCCCAGTGTCTGGCCATAGAATACCAAGGTATTAGACCATGAAAAAGTGTGTAATACACCCAGGTGAAAAACCCCAAGTTTGAGAACACAGAGTACACAACAGGACGACACAGAGGGTGCTTGCGAGTCAAGTAAGAAACAGATCGCAAAAGTAACCCCCATACAGAGGGCACGTTCCAGGCACCCCAAGTCGCCAGACCTACACACAGGTCCCTGAAAAGGGGAACACAAACACCTCAATTGAGGTCCCCCGAGAAGGAGAGTATACTCTCAGAACCCAAAGGAAGAGTAAACCCTCTTCTAATCGATGGAGCAAGTTTAAATATATACCCTAGCAGACTAACCTAACAGGATAGACCCAACAAGCTCACACATCCAGAGGAGACTTTTCAAACGCAGTTCCTTAGACCGCTCGGCCATCCTGACCTGCAGACCCACACTCAGCTGGACCAACCCAGCCTCTGGGATCCAAGACAGAGAAACAAAAGAAACCCTGAAACAGGTACAGGAATGAGCGTAAGAATAGCACAGCCATCCCCACAGAGCACAAGTACAACCTGACTCTGAAACAGACAAGGCCATAGACCGAAGGATCTATCAAAATAAAGGCCCCACACGTCTGCATGGAGCCAGAAAAACTCCAGGGGGAACCAATCCCACCTTTTCGCCTACCATCCAGGAGAAGCCCCAGCAAGGACTCTTATCTCCATAGGGAGAATATCCCCTAAAGAAAAAAGGATGATGCCGAAAGGGCAACAACTGTCCTCAAGGCCCGAAAGCACCAGCTAAAAGGAAGTGAAATTCCGAACACAGATGTCCTAGAAAAGGACCCCCCTAAAAGTAGTTTGCCAAGCCGAGGCACAGCCAAGCCATGCGCCTGCAGAGCAGGGAATCCACGGGAACACTGGCAAGCTGACCAGGGGAATGCAACCCTAAGGTGCACCAGAAAATGGACATCCAGTAGCTGGGTATGAACCAACTACCCTTGAGGCTCAAGCCACACGGCTAACCACCAGATGACATGGGCCACTCTGTGGCAAAGAGCAAAAAAATACTCCGAAAACCTAACCAACCATGACCAGGTGAGGTAGATGGAGCAAGGACATAGCCCAAGTTCCCACTACCGTGAAACACCCCGACCAGCCCTGAGATCCAAGATTCGAAAAACCACCCAAGACTGGGTCAGTAAAAAGGCCAAGCAAAGCATCAGCAACTGGAAGTCTCAGAGAGAAAAAGCAGGGTCCAGGCACCTAATAGTTCAGGCAAACCTTACCCTACAACTAAACACCCCAACCGGCCAAAAAGCCAGACACAAGGGTATGGATGCATACCCAGGGAATTCGGATAGCGAGAAGAACTCAAAAGCTCCAACCAAAGGAAGGAACCACCCTTAGCTAAAGTCCACCGTTCTAAGAAGCAAGGCTAGAAGTCATATGAAGATACTGCTCAGAGCCTCGGGACAACCAAGGGATACCTCGAGGTCCAAAAAAATCCTACTAGCAGGACTAGTCTCCCGATCACCTCCGCACAAGCAGAGGACAAAAGGAAGAGAAAGGCACTAAGCCTACCCAGCTCCGGAAAACCCCAAGCTAAACAAAGTCCCCGCAGGGAACAACCATCACCTGGAAACACAGATCCCTAAAAGGAGATCCACTCACCCGGAGGCAATGGAAGAAGACCCAAGGCCTCTTTATAACTCAGTCAAGAGTAAGAGCTGCATCTAAATATTCTAGAATAAGCTATGCGTACACCTGCAAGGTGTCGAGAGTTGCAACAGGTTTCAAACTGCAAACCTTCCTCATGCTAGACAGCTATCCTGTACAAGCTGTTGGATCAAGCCCAAAAGGACACATCCAGAGGCCTAAAACATGAAGGCCAAACCACTCAATAGCGGTAAGGGGAATTAAGCCCTCCCACCCTCCACCACATGGGGGAGGAAAAACTAAGATCTGATGAAATCAGATCTCAGAGTTACGCAGCGGAAAAACTCCCCTGCCCGGTCCTCTATGACTGAAGGCTATAAGGACTGTAAACAATGCTTCCCATCTCATGGATACACAGGTCCTCTCGAATGCTTAGTTGAATATGAAAAACAATGATAACCTGAGCACTCAGCACTTCTACCAAACCAGCTGAGCAGAACAGTGCCACGTGTCTGAACAGCCACAAAACCGAATGAACCTGACAGGACCAGCCTGCACCTAGGGTCCCAACCGGCAAGCTGTGTAAATATGCCCTCGTAGGGGGAAAAAAACAGAAAACAGATATTTTAAACAGAGGACTAACATGTCCAACAACTTCCGAAGAAGTAATAAAGAGTATCAATCCCAGAAGGCTCCTGAAAAAAAACAAAAACAAATAAGACATCCCATCAGATATAAATAAAATGTAACAAGCCCGGAGGTTAACGCCCAAAGAGACACAGGCCTACCCACAGGACCAGCCAAACGGAGCCCTATCATACAAAACTGGGAAAGATCTCTAACGAATGACAATCAGGAGATTACTTCATCCACACATGTCTAATGAGGTGCACCATTCGAATTATCAGACTGATAATTCTGGTAACGATAGGGTCATGCGGAAATGGAACGGAACGTGGCCACGCCCGAACACAAGGTCAACCATACAGTCCAAACAAGCACACCAGCCAAAAGGCCGCGTCACTTCCAAAGGCCTCAATGTTCAAACCACGAGCCCAGTAAACATTGCACATAAACAAGATTATAAAAAACCCTTGTTCAATAACCCCCATCAGGAGATATTAACCCTCGATTCCAAGATACTAAGAGAGACTGAGACCCTTATGTTAAAAGTTAGACCCACAAGGTGGTAGCCTCTCAGGAAACATTCACATTACAGTACATTGCGAATAAAGTAAAATGAAACAATCTTACCGGAATCTACGCCGTGGAACAGGAACACGGCCCTTCAAGTGTGACGGATAGTAGCATCGCCTCCGCCATGGACTTGAGAGAAGAAAGCAGGCAACGCCGATTGCTTGAGGAGCTGTTAATGTGAGTCGGGATGGTTTCGCAGAAACTCCCTGTATCTCCGGACTAACTTTTAACCAAGCCCTCACTGAGAGACTTACAGTACTACTTAAAGGGACACTGAACCCAATTTTTTTTCTTTCATGATTCAGATAGAGCATGCAATTTTAAGCAACTTTCTAATTTGCTCCTATTATCAATTTGTCTTTGTTCTCTTGCTATCTTTATTTAAAAAAGAACCCATATAAGCTTTTTATTTAGTTCATACTCCGGACAGCACTTTTTATTGGTGGATGAATTTATCTACCTATCAGCAAGAACAACCCAGGTTGTTCACCAAAAATGGGCCGGCATCTAAACTTACATTCTTGCATTTCAAATAAAAATACCAAGAGAATGAAGAAAATTTGATAATAGGAGTAAATTAGAAAGTTGCTTAAAATGGCATGCTCTATCTGAATCACAAAAGAAAAAAAATTAGGTTAAGTGTCCCTTTAAAACTCCTGCCCTATGCCGAAGAGTACTACCCTCCATAAGAGGCAAAAACAAAAATTAAAAATTCTGACACTTCACTGCCATCCTCCTGGGACTAAAGGCAAAGAATGACTGGGGGATGAGGGGAGTGGGAGGAGTGTTTAAGCCTTTGGCTGGGTTGTCTTTGCCTCCTCCTGGTGGCCAGGTTCTTATTTCCCAAAATTAATGAATGCAACTGTGGATTCTTTCCATTTAAGAAGAAAATGGATCCAAAAGTGTATAATAAAAAGTTGATACAAAAAAGTTAAAAAAGGAAATTTATGCTTACCTGATAAATTGATTTATTCTATGATACGATGAGTCCACGGATTCATCCTTACTTGTGGGATGCTTCTGTTGAACAGATTTGTAAGGCTGCGACTAGGTCCTCCCTTCATACCTTTTCCAAATTTTCCAAATTTGATACTTTTGCTTCTTCTGAGGGTATTTTTGGGAGAAAAGTTCTTCAAGCAGTGGTGCCTTCTGTTTAGGTATCTGTCTTGTCCCTCCCGTTCATCTGTGTCCTGTTGCTTTGGTATTGTATCCCACAAGTAAAGATGAATCAGTGGACTCGTATCTAGTAGAAAGGAAATTTATGCTTACCTGATAAATTTATTTCTTCTACGATACGACAAGTCCACTGCCCTCCCTGTCATATTAGACAGATTATATTTTTGTTTTCAAAACTTCAGTCACCTCTGCACCTTTTAGCTTTTCTTTTCTCTTCCTATACCTTCGGTCGAATGACTGGGGGTGGAAAGAAGGGAGGGGCTATATATATACAGCTCTGCTGTGGTGCTCTTTACCACTTCCTGTTAGCAGGAGGATAATATCCCACAAGGATGAAATCAGTGGACTCATCGTATCTTGTAGAAGAAAACTAACATGTCGGTTCTTAATAAAAATGTGAAGCCATGTGCCCCTCTTACAAGCCCAACAACAAACATGTCGCTCAAATATCAAGCGTAACTGCATGAAAAAAACTGCACTCCCTCAGATCAGTTAAAAGAATGACAATGACAGTCCTTAGCCAGCAACCGCAACCCCTGCGTTAGCCCATACTGAATATACCCTAAAGATATTAAACATCTTTAGCAGTCAATATAAAGGGAATTCCAGGTACACCATTACCATACATATAGAGCATGCTGATTACCCCTCCCCATATAAGGAATAATGTCAGCCTGTTCTGATGCATCAAGTCTCCCCAGAAACAAAATGTCTGAACATAACTCAATGCTGCTTGTAGCATGACATGGTTCTCCACAATGAAGATCTTTCTTTACACTACCTTCAACTGCTCTGTGGGAACCAGCATGGATCTTAGATAACATTTGCTAAGATCATCAACATCAGGGCAGAAAAATAAAATGTCTCCATTCCTCTTGGGAAGTTATAGACTGACTATTTCTCCCTGAGGAAAATAGTACTCACTGGCACCATTTTAAAATAAACTTCTTGATTGCAGAATCTAAACTAACACCTCACTTTACCTCTTCCTATCACTAACACAGGCAAAGAGAATGACTGGAGGGGGAGGGAAGGGAGGAGCTATATATATACAGCTTAATCCCATAAGGATGAAAATCCGTGGACTCGTCATATCTTGTAAAAGAAATATGTTTTCTCTTGTAAAGGTGTATCCAGTCCACGGGTTCATCCATTACTTGTGGGATACTCTCCTTCCCAACAGGAAGTTGCAAGAGGACACCCACAGCAGAGCTGTCTATATAGCTCCTCCCCTAACTGCCACCCCCAGTCATTCTCTTGCAACTCTCGACAAGAAAGGAAGTATCAAGAGATATGTGGTGACTTAGTTTAATTTTTACCTTCAATCAAGAGTTTGTTATTTTTAAACGGTACCGGCGTTGTACTGTTTTACTCTCAGGCAGAAATTGGAAGAAGAATCTCCCTGGAGGTTGATGATCTTAGCTGTTTGTAACTAAGGTCCATTGCTGTTCTCACACATAACTGAAGAGTATGGAAAGAAAATTTCAGTTGGGGGGACGGTTTGCAGATCACCTGCTTTGAGGTATGTTCAGTATATTTTTTTCTAGAGAGATGATAAGGTCTAGAAAATGCTGACAATGCCTGGTATATTTGAGGTAAGCCTGATACAGTGATTTAACAACGACTGGGATCATGCTTACAAGATAAGGGTAATATTCATGTTAACTCTCATATTACTTAGTGTAAAAACGTTTGCATAACTTACAGAAAAAACTTTTTTTCTCGGAGGGTGATAAATCTTTATTTGGGGCCTTGTTTTCCACATGGCTTGTTAGATCACTCCTAGGAGTACTTTTTTAAGGCCCTCTGACATTGAGTGCATGGTGGGAGGGGCCTATTTTCGCACACTTTTTGCGCAGTTGATATTCAGACTGAGACATCCAGCTTCCCTAAAGGAGTCCTCTGGCAGCTAAGACCGCTATAGAGGGTTTTTATCCTGCAAAAATCGTGTTTAAGGGCAGGTAGGAGCCACAGCAGAGCTGTGGCAGTGTGTTTGACTGTTTTTTTTAACGGTTTTACCGTTTTTTCTAATCCGGTTTGGGGCCTAAGGGGTTAATCATCCATTTGCAAGTGGGTGCAAGGCTGCTTTAGTCTCTTATACACACTGTAAAAATTTCGTAGTTTTTACTACTTTTTAACACTGTTTTGCAGTTTATGTGGTAGTTTTTTTCTCTTAAAGGCACAGTACCATTTTTGTTTAATTGCTTTTTCACATTTATTAAAGTGTTTTCCAAGCTTGCTGGTCTCATTACTAGTCTGTTAAACATGTCTGACATAGAGGAAACTCCTTGTTCATTATGTTTAGAAGCCATTGTGGAACCCCCTCTTAGAATGTGTACCAAATGCACTGACCTTTCTATAAGTTATAAAGACCATATTATGGGTTTTAAAGATTTATCACCAGAGGTTTCACAGACTGACAAAAGGGAGGTCAAACCACCTCGCTCTCCCAATGTGTCAGAACCTATATCTCCCGCACAAGTGACGCCAAGTACATCTGGCGCGTCCAATGCGTTTACCTTACAAGACATGGCGGCAGTTATGAATCATACCCTCACAGAGGTATTGTCCAAACTGCCAGGGTTACAAGGAAAGCGAGACAGCTCTGGGGCTAGAACGAATACAGAGCTTTCTGACGCTTTAGTAGCTATGTCTGATATACCCTCACAATGTACAGAAGCCGAAGCAGGAGAGCTTCTATCTGTGGGTGACATTTCTGATTCAGGGAAGGCGTTACTTCAGTCTGACTCTGAAATGACAGCATTTAAATTTAAGCTTGAACACCTCCGCTTGTTGCTCAGGGAGGTTTTAGCGACTCTGGATGAATGACACCATTGTAGTCCCTGAGAAATTGTGTAAAATGGACAAATACTTTGCAGTGCCTGTTTACACTGATGTTTTTCCAATCCCTAAGAGGTTTTCAGAAATTATTACGAAGGAATGGGACAGACCAGGTCTACCGTTCTCTCCCCCTCCTGCTTTTAAAAAGATGTTTCCCATAGATGCCGCTACACGGGACTCGTGGCAGACGGTCCCTAAGGGGGAGGGAGCAGTCTCTACCCTAGCTAAGTGTACAACTATCCCCGTCGAGGACAGTTATGCTTTCCTAGATCCAATGGATAAAAAATTAGAGGGTTTCCTTAAGAAAATCTTTATACAACAAGGTTTTATTCTCCAGCCTCTTGCATGCATTGCCCCAGTCACTGCAGCAGCGGCTTTCTGGTTCGAGTCTCTTGAAGAGGCTCTACAGGTGGAGAACCCATTGGATGATATCCTAGACAGGCTTAAAGCTCTTAAGTTAGCCAATTCATTTATTTCTGACACCGTTTTTCATTTAACAAAGCTAACGGCTAAGAATTCAGGTTTTGCCATTCTGGCGCGTAGGGCGCTATGGCTTAAATCCTGGTCAGCTGACGTTACTTCAAAGTCTAAGCTTCTCAACATCCCCTTCAAAGGGCAGACCCTATTCGGGCCTGGACTGAAGGAGATCATTTCTGATATTACTGGAGGAAAAGGCCAAGCCCTTCCCCAGGATAGGTCCAACAAATTAAGGACCAAACAGACTAATTTTCGTTCCTTTCGAAACTTCAAGAGTGGCGCAGCTTCAACTTCCTCTACTGCAAAACAAGAAGGAAATTTTGCCCAGTCCAAGCCAGTCTGGAGACCTAACCAGGATTGGAGCAAGGCAAAGCAGGCCAAAAAACCTGCTGCTGCCTCTAAAACAACATGAAGGAGTAGCCCCCGATCCGGGGCCGATCTAGTTGGGGGCAGACTTTCTCTCTTCGCCCAGGATCCCTGGGCTCTGGAGATTGTTTCCCAGGGATATCTTCTGGATTTCAAAGCCTCATCTCCAAAAGGGAGATTTTATCTCTCACAATTATCTGCAAAGCAGATGGAGGCATTCTTACATTGTGTTCAAGACATTCTGGTCATGGGAGTGATCCACCCAGTAATAAGGGAGGAACAGGGGCAAGGATTCTATTCAAATCTGTTTATAGTTCTCAAAAAAGAGGGAAATTTCAGACCAATCTTGGATCTCAAGATCCTAAACAAATTTCTCAGGGTCCCATCCTTCAAGATGGAGACTATTCGAACCATCCTACCTATGATCCAGGAGGGTCAATATATGACTACCGTGGATTTAAAGGATGCTTATCTCCACATTCCGATACGCAGAGATCATCATCGGTTTCTCAGGTTTGCCTTCCTAGACAGGCATTACCAGTTTGTGGCTCTTCCCTTCGGGTTAGCCATGGCACCAAGAATCTTTACGAAGGTTCTAGGGTCCCTACTGGCGGTTCTAAGGCCACAAGGCATAGCGGTGGCTCCTTACCTAGACATTCTGATACAGGAGTCGAATTTTCAAATCGCCAAGTCCCATACGGATATTGTTCTGGCATTCCTGAGGTCTCATGGGTGGAAGGTGAACGAAGAAAAGAGTTCTCTCTCCCCTCTCACAAGAGTTTCCTTCCTAGGAACTCTGATAGATTCAGTAGAAATGAAGATTTTTCTGACAGAGGTCAGGTTGTCAAAGCTTCTAACTTCCTGCCGTGCTCTTTATTCCACTTCTCAGCTGTCAGTGGCTCAGTGTATGGAAGTAATCGGCTTAATGGTAGCGGCAATGGACATAGTTCTGTTTGCCCGCCTACATCTCAGACCACTGCAACTTTGCATGCTCAATCAGTGGAATGGGGATTACATAGATTTGTCCCCTCTGCTAAATCTGGATCAAGAGACCAGAGATTCTCTTCTCTGGTGGCTATCTCGGGTCCATCTGTCCAGGGGCATGAGCTTCCGCAGGCCAGAATGGACTATAGTGACGACAGATGCCAGCCTTCTGGGCTGGGGCGCAGTCTGGAACTCCCAGAAGGCTCAGGGTTTGTGGACTCAGGAGGAAGCCCTCCTTCCAATAAACATTCTGGAACTAAGAGCGATATTCAATGCTCTTCAGGCTTGGCCTCAGCTAGCTGCGGTCATATTCATCAGATTTCAGTCAGACAACATCACGACTGTAGCCTATATCAACCATCAGGGGGGTACAAAGAGCCCCCTAGCGATGTTGGTGGTTTCAAAGATAATGCTATGGGCAGAGGTTCACTCTTGCCATCTCTCAGCCATATCCCAGGAGTAGAGAACTGGGAGGCGGATTTCTTAAGTCGGCAGACTTTTCATCCGGGGGAGTGGGAGCTCCATCCGGAGGTATTTGCCCAGTTGATTCAACTATGGGGCAAACCAGAACTGGATCTCATGGCTCCTCGTCAGAATACCAAGCTTCCTCGTTATGGGTCCAGGTCCAGGGATCCCAAGGCAGTGCTGATAGATGCTCTAGCAGCGCCCTGGTCCTTCAGCCTGGCTTATGTGTTTCCACCGTTTCCTCTGCTCCCTCGTCTGATTGCCAAGATCAAGCAGGAGAGAGCTTCGGTGATCTTGATAGCTCCTGCGTGGCCACGCAGGACTTGGTATGCAGATCTGGTGGACATGTCATCCTTTCCACCATGGACTCTGCCGCTGAGGCAGGACCTTCTACTTCAAGGTCCCTTCAAACATCCAAATCTAATTTCTCTGCGTCTGACTGCTTGGAGATTGAACGCTTGATTCTATCAAAGCGTGGTTTTTCCGAGTCGGTCATTGATACCTTAATTCAGGCTCGAAAGCCTGTCACCAGGAAAATCTATCAAAAGATATGGTGTAAATATCTTCATTGGTGTGAATTCAAGGGTTACTCATGGAGTGAAGTCAGGATTCCTAGAATCTTATCCTTTCTCCAAGAGGGATTGGAGAAAGGATTGTCTGCTAGTTCCTTAAAGGGACAGATTTCTGCTCTGTCTACTCTTTTGCACAAACGTCTGGCTGAGGTTCCAGACGTACAGGCGTTTTGTCAGGCTTTAGTTAGAATTAAGCCTGTGTTTAAACCTGTTGCTCCGCCATGGAGTTTAAATTTAGTTCGTAAGGTTCTTCAAGGGGTTCCGTTTGAACCTTTGCATTCCATAGATATTAGCTTTTATCTTGGAAAGTTCTGTTTCTAGTAGCCATCTCCTCGGCTCGAAGAGTTTCGGAGTTATCTGCTTTACAGTGTGATTCCCCTTATCTGATTTTCCATGCAGATAAGGTAGTTTTGGGTACCAAACCTGGGTTTCTTCCTAAGGTAGTACCTAATAAGAACATCAATCAGGAGATTATTGTTCCTTCATTATGTCCTAATCCTTCCTCAAAGAAGGACCGTCTTTTACATAATCTTGATGTGGTTCGTGCTTTAAAGTTTTATTTACAAGCTACGAAGGATTTTCGTCAAACATCTGCTTTGTTTGTTGTCTACTCTGGACAGAGGAGAGGCCAAAAGGCTTCAGCAACTTCTTTCTTTTTGGCTGAGAAGCATAATTTGCTTAGCCTTCGCTTCACACTTTTTCTAAATTCTACAAATTCGATACTTTTGCTTCTTCGGAGGCTATTTTTGGGAGAAAGGTCTTACAGGCAGTGGTGCCTTCCGTTTAAGTGCCTGCCTTGTCCCTCCCTTCATCCGTGTCCTAAAGCTTCGGTATTGGTATCCCACAAGTAATGGATGAACCCGTGGACTGGATACACCTTTACAAGAGAAAACTAAATTTATGCTTACCTGATAAATTTATTCCTCTTGTGGTGTATCCAGTCCACGGCCCGCCCTGTCATTTTAAAGCAGGTGTTTTTTATTTTTAAACTACAGTCACCACTGCACCCTATAGTTTATCCTTTTTTCTTGCTTGTCTTCGGTCGAATGACTGGGGGTGGCAGTTAGGGGAGGAGCTATATAGACAGCTCTGCTGTGGGTGTCCTCTTGCAACTTCCTGTTGGGAAGGAGAATATCCCACAAGTAATGGATGAACCCGTGGACTGGATACACCACAAGAGAAATAAATTTATCAGATAAGCATAAATTTTGTTTATCTTTTTTCTGGCACCATTTATACCCTGATATTTCTCCTACTGTTCCTTGTTCCCTTGGCAGAATGACTGAGATATGAGGGAAGTAGAGGAAATATTTAGGCCTTTGGCTGGGGTGTCTTAGCCTCCTCCTAGTGGCCAGGTTCAGTATTATCCAACAGTAAGGAATGATGCCGTGGACTCTCCTCATACAGAAGGAAATTAAATCAGGTAAGCATAATTTATGTTTAGCAAAACAAATTTTCAATATACTCATATACTAATATATACACTAATATATACAATTTTCCCCTTTTTCATTTAACTCTGAAAATGTTGGGCTTTCTAATTCTCAGAAAGGGAAATGCACACTGAATACTTCAACGATATCCCTGCTACATACACTAGATAGACAAAAAGTATGTGAACACCCTTACTAATTACTGAGTTTACCCATTGCTAATAGGTGCATAAAATCTGGCACATAGCCATGAAATCTCCATAGACAAACACTGGCAATGCTATGGGTCATACTGAATAGCTCAGTGCCATCTTTGCCACAAGTTAGTTCATGACATTGCTGCCCTACTAGATTTCCCCTGGTAAACTCTAAGTGTTATTATTGCGAACAAGATAGAGAAAAAAAGAGAGGCGCCAGACCCATAAAGCAGTAACGTTCGGATGTGGAGACAAATCACATACAAGAAACCCCCCCTTCCAGAGTGGGTACTCACAATTGTGGCGGCACTTAGAGCGTGCCCTTCACTGCGAGTCGGGACCGTTGTGAGTCGCCCGACAGACACCCCCAGGCAGATGACGTCACTGGTGGAGCTCCAATCGGCTGTAGGCTGTATCGATCTATGGGATTTCTTTCAGCTCAGCTGGAGTACTCGGCGCTCAATCTCACCATGGGAGTGTATAAACGATATCCTTAGTGACGGTCAGCAAACAGGTATTCAAAGACACAGGAGCACAAAGGTGGAAGTAAAATCTTGGTTTATTAAGATAAAACAAACAGCAACGCGTTTCCCGGCTGCAATGCCGCTTCATCAGGCTGTATAATATCTAAGCATCTAAGAGCAACAGCTCAGCCACAAAGTGGTAGACGTTGCAAACTATTGGAGCAGTGTCAGGATTTTTTTCCTTGATCTGCTTGCCATGTGCTGCTGGCAGCCATTTTAATCACCGCTCTTTCCGACTCAGGTGCATACTGTGTGATGCTGCTCATTTCCTGCACTTGCTTTTATGGCCAGACTGGTGTACATCATCCGTGTGAGACAGGATGCAGTCTCAGAATTGTGATGTCATCACTTACTATTTAAAGGGCCTCTGTTCGGTATGCTTTGCCCTTGGTTTGTCTCAGACCCGTTTGTGAGAGCTCCTGTGTACTACCTGGATGTCTGACATCCCTCCTGAATACTGATCCCTTGCTTGTTCCCGACTCTGCTGTTCTCCTTGTTACTGAATCCGGCTCGTCTGACTATTCGCTTTGGCTCCTGACTCTGTTCATCTGGCTACCAGTTCTGGTTTTGATTCCTGGCTTGTTATTCGACTTGTGGACTTTTTATTATTTTTTGCTATTAGTAAAAGGTGCAATTATTTTTGCACTTCTTGTCTGATTCCTGGAACCCTGACATTACGCAGTGGCCATGAATCCTGATGGTGCTAATAATCCACCTTTACCTGCTATAATTTACAGGATGGATGAACAGGATCACTGTTTGGATCAATTTGCACTATCCATGCAAACCCTGCTGACTCGCACTGCACACTTGGACCAAAGTTGGGCAAAGGTGGGCATTTACTTTGAGATGTTACCTCAGGTGTTTCCCTCTGACAGAGCTAAGGTGGGATTTCTCATCTCGTTACTCTCTGACACAGCTCTTGCCTGGGCTAATCCCTTGTGGGAGACTAATAAACCTGTGATTTCAAATTACCCTGAATTTGTGGCCTCCTTTCGAAGGATATTTTATGTTCCGGCTCGCTCCTCCTCTGCTGCTAAACGACTCATGTCCATTCAGCAAGGTACAAGATCTGTTGCTCAGTATGCCATTGAGTTCTGTACGCTTGCCGCAGAGGTAGGTTGGAACAATGAAGCCCTTGTTGACGCATTCTTTCATGGGCTCTCTGATGCGATTAAGGACGAAGTTGCTGCCAGAGATTTACCAGAAGATCTTGAGGCATTGGTGTCTTTTGATCCTAATTGACATCAGACTAATTGAGAACCCTCTTTCAAGGAACGCTTGCGGATGTCTCCTGTTCCGTTGTCTCCTACGTGTTCGTTCCCACCCATGCCTCCCTCTCCTCCCATGCCTCCCCGGTCCTGAGTCACCAGGTACTGCTGAGCCGATGCAGTTGGGATTCCCGGGTCTCTCCGCAACGGAGAGGGCCTTTAGGAGGAGGGAGGGGCACTGCCTCTATTGTGGGTTACAGGGCCACTTTTTGAAGTCTTGTTCTACACGGCCGGGAAACGCTCACACCTAAGGTCCTGTCGGGAGCAGACCTTGGGTGGTTTATCCTCTTCCCCGGAACCACTAAAGGAGAAACGTTTGGTCATGGTTGTCCTTTCCTGGGTGGACTCCTCCATAGTCACCCAGGCTCTTGATGACTCCGGTGCTGCGGGCTATTTCATTGACAGTGCTTTTGTATCAAAGCACTCCATTCCTGTTTTGCCTTGGTCCGTTGGCTATTGAGGCCATTGATGGCAGGCCCCTTCAGCCCACACTAGTTACTCACAAAACTGCTCCGTTATCCACGGCTGTTGGGGCTCTCCATTTTGAAACCCTCCAGTTCCAGGTGATAAACTCTGCATTTTACAGTTATTCTGGGTTATTCCTGGCTCCAAAAGCACAATCCCAGTCTCGACTGGCACAGGTCCGAAATTTTGTCAGGGTCTCCACAATGTATTTCCCCTTGTCTTCGGAAACCAGTTAAAGTCATGTGCACGTCTTTAATATCTCAATTGCCAGAGGAGTACCGAGAGTTCCTAGAAGTTTTTGACAAGGTGCATGCCGGTACGTTGCCTCCTCATCGGTCTTACGATTGTGCCATAGACCTGCAACCCAGAGCCATTCCTCCTCCGGGCCGGGTTTACCTTCTGTCTGTTGCGGAGAATTGTGCTATGGAGGAGTAAGTTGCCGATGCTCTGTCGCAGGGGGATCATCCACAAATCCTGCTCTCCTGCAGGGGCTGGCTTCTTCTTTGTGAAGAAAAAGGGTGGTGAGTTAAGACCATGCATCGATTATAGGGATCTGAATAGTACTTACCCTATTCCGCTCATTACAGAACTCTTTGACCGCCTCAAGGGAGCTACGGTCTTTACTAAACTTGATTTGAGAGGCACGTACAATCTCGTTCGGATCAAGAAGGGCCATGAATGGAAAACAGCATTTAACACCAGGAGCGGGCATTATGAGTATCTTGTAATGCCCTTTGGCCTATGTAATGCTCCTGCTGTTTTCCAGGAATTTATTAATGATGTCCTAAGAGATATGTTGCAACAGTGTGTTGTGGTGTACTTAGACGACATCCTCATATACTCACCCACACTTGAGGCTCATCGTTCTGATGTTACACGGGTTCTTCAGAGACTACGTGAGAACGGCCCGTTTTGTAAACTCGAGAAATGTGAGTTCCATCAGACTCGAGTAACCTTCCTAGGTTATGTTATATCCGTTGCAGGGTTCTCCATGGATCCTGACAAGTTATCTGCAGTTCTGCAGTGGCCTCGCCCAGTTGGTCTTCCGTCTATTCAACATTTTTGGGGTTCGCCAATTACTATAGAAAGTTTATTAAAAACTTTTCTTCCTTGGTCAAACCTATCACAGACATGAACCGTAAAGAGAATTATCCACTCCATTGGTCACCTACTGCCATTAAGGCCTTTGATAGTCTTAAGACTGCCTTTGCTGCCGCTCCAGTTCTGGCTCATCCTAACCCTGTCCTGCCTTTCATTCTGAGACTGGAGTAGGTGCCCTCTTGGCTCAACATCCTACGCCTGACGGTTCCTTGCATCCGTGTGGTTTCTTCTCTAAGAAATTGTCTCCAGCGGAGCGCAATTATGAAATTGGCGACAGGGAATTACTGGCCATAATTTTGGAACTCAAGGAATGGAGGCATCTTTTCGAGGGTACTAGCGTGCCAGTGATCATTCTTACTGACCACAAGAATTTAACTTATCTTTCTGAAGCAAAACGTTTGTCGCCCCGACAGGCCAAATGGGCGCTATTTTTGTCTCGGTTTTATTATATGGGCTCCTACCTGCCTGGTATTAAGAATGTTAGGGCTGATGCCCTCTCTCGACAATTTTCGCCTCTGTCCAAGGAGGAGTCTGTACCTACTCCTGTTATACCTCCTGACCATATTTTGGCTACCATACGTACTAATTTGACTTCTCCCTTGGGGGAGGAGATCCTTGCTGCACAAACCAATGCACCTCCTGAGAAACCTAGTGGTAAGTGTTTTGTTCCCGAGAATCTTCAAACTAAACTTTTGCACACTTACCACTATCCTAAAGCCGCAGGTCACCCAGGCAAGAACCAAATGATTTGGTCTGTCACTCGACAATTCTGGTGGCCAGGTCTTCGTTCTGATGTTGCTGCGTATGTTGCCTCCTGCTCAGTTTGTGCACAGAATAAGACTCCTCGACGTCTTCCTGTGGGTGGTCTTCAACCTATTGCTAATGGTGAGCGTCCTTGGACACATCTTTCCATGGACTTCATTGCCGAGCTCCCTGTTTCCAATGGCAATACTGTTATCCTTATGGTGGTTAACTGTTTTTCTAAAAATGTCACATTGCATTCCCTTGAAGAAGTTGCCTACCGCTCAGGAGCTTTCTTCAATTTTTGCCCGGGAGGTCTTTCGTTTACATGGGTTACCCAAGGAGATAGTGTCGGACCGGGGTAGCCAGTTTGTCTCAAAATTTTGGCGTTCCTTTTGTGCTCAAATGGGCATTCGGCTTTCCTTCTCCTCGGCATATCACACTCAATCCAATGAGGCTGCGGAACGGTCTAATCAAGCTCTGGAACAGTTCCTCCACTGCTATGTCTCAGATCACCACAATAATTGGTCTGAACTGTTACCTTGGGCAGAGTTTGTTTGTAATAGTACTATTAATGCTTCCTCCAAGTTATCCCCATTCATGGCAAATTATGGGTTTCAACCATCCTTGTTGCCCGATTCATTCATGTCTCAGGGTATTCCAGATTTGGAGGAGAATCTCCGGCAACTCTGTTCCACGTGGGTGCAGATTCAGGATTGCCTTCATCGTTCTATGCAGCGCCAAAAGTTCCAGGCTGATCGTAGGCGTCTGCCTGCGCCTTCCTAAGGTTGGTGAGAGAGTTTGGCTGTCCTCCCGCAACTTGAAACTTCGGGTGCCTTCCAATAAACTGGCTCCCCATTATGTTGGTCCTTTTCGAATACTCCGACGGGTCAATCCTGTGGCCTACGCTCTTGACCTTCCTTCTACAATGCGCATCTCCAATGTTTTTCATGTCTCCCTCTTGAAACCATTGGTTTGTATTCGGTTAAACACTGTTGCCTCGTCCACGCCCTATCTTTGTTGATAACCATGAGGAGTATGAGGTCAGCAGCATTATTGACTCTCGTATGTCCAGGGGCAGCGTACAGTATTTGGTTCACTGGAGGGGCTACAGTCCGGAGGAGTGTTCATAGGTTCCCTCCTCTGATGTTCATGCTCCCTCCCTCCTCCGTGCCTTCCATGCCCGTTTCCCCAATAAGCCTTTTGTCCTCCCGCGGGGGAGGGGTCGTTGAGGGGAGGGTCCTGTAAGGGTTTTTTCCCTGATCCGTTTGTCATGTGCAGCTGGCAGCCATTTTACTCACCTCCCTTCCTGACTCTGGTGCATACTGTGTGATGCTGCTCATTTCCTGCACTTCCTTTTATGGCCAGACTGGTGTACATCATCCGTGTGAGACAGGATGCAGTCTCAGAATTGTGATGTCATCACTTATTATTTAAAGGGCCTCTGTTCAGTATGCTTTGCCCTTGCGTTGTCTCAGACCTGTTTGTGAGAGCTCCTGTGTATTACCTAGCTGTCTGACGTCCCTCCTGGTTCCTGACTCTGCTGTTCTCCTTGTTCCTGATTCCGGCTCGTCTGACTATTCGCTTTGGCTCCTGACTCTGCTCGTCTGACTACCAGTTCTGGTTTTGATTCCTCACTTGTTATTTGACTTGTGGACTTTTAATTATTTTTTGCTATTAATAAAGGTGTGATTATTTTTGCACTTCTTGTCTCAATCTGATTCCTGGCACCCTGACAAGCATGGATGCTGAGCACTAACGCTTGCAACGTGTAAAAATGACCTATTGTTGCATAACTTACTAGAGTTCCAAACTGCCCCTGGATGCAACATAAGAGCAAGAACTGTGCAGCAGGTTGATCACCAAAAATGGGCCGTCATCTAAACTTACATTCTTGCTTTTCAAATAAAGATACCAAGAGAATGAAGAAAATTTGATAATAGGAGTTAATTACAAAGTTGCTTAAAATTGCATGCTCTATCTGAATCACGAATGATATGATTCAGACAGAACATGTGATTTTAAACAACTTTCCAATTTGCTTCTATTATCTAAATTGCTAAATTCTCTTGGTATCCTTAGTTAAAAAGCTAGGTAGGCTTAGGAGCAGTAATGCATTACTGGGAGCAAGCTGCTGATTGGTGGCTGCACAAAAATGCCTCTTTTCATTGGATCACAAGATGTCTTCAGATAGCTCCCAGCAGTGCATAGCTGCTCCTTCAAAAAAGAATACCAAGAGAATTAAGCAAATTGGATAAGATAAGTAGATTGGAAAGTTGTTTAAAATCACATTCTCTATTTGAATCATGATAAATAAGAGAAAGAAAAATGTTGGGTTTCATGTCCCTTTAATTTTGGGACAGGCCCTTTTTCCTGTTACAACTTGACTTGCCCCTGTGCACAAAGATATCCATGGGGACGGGGTCAGGCCTCACCCCCCTTGAACACTTTTGGGATGAATTGGAAGCCTGACCTACTTGTCCAACCTCAGTAACTAACCTCACGAATGCTCGTTTGTCTGAATGGGCACAAATACCAGACACAAATACCAGACACAAAACAGACACAATCAAAAATCTTGTGAAAAACCTTCCCAGAAGAGTGGTGGCTGTTATAGCCGCAAAGCAAAGGGCCAACTTCATATTAATGCCTACAGTTTTGGAAAGGGATGTTCAACAAACTCATAAGTGTGCTGGTCCGGTGTCTACATACTTTGGGCCAAAGTGCATCTGTAACTAATAGTCTCAGGAAAGGTCATTATATAAACTGCAAAGCATATTGATCGTGGTTAGCCTAGTCTTCTTTCGTAACAAGTCCAGATTGGCTCTTCCAAATAAGGAACTTGGTGGGAGAAGTTTGGCTATTGAAAAACAATTGCGGCAAACTAGGTTCTATTTTGTTTTGACCAATCACCACTTGTCCACAGTATCCACTTTCAAATGTTTATTGTAGATTTAGGTCACATAAAGAAAGCTACTTTTTGGGCCTGTTTTTTGCATGAGTAAGGGCTAACAACCTAAAATGTTGCTTTTGTTTATGTGCCCAAAGTCTGCAATAACATTTTAAAAGTGGATGCTGTGGACAAGTGGCGATTGGTATCTATGCTGGGGCTGAACCCTTCTTTCCAAGTGTATTATTCTGTAAACCAATAGTTGGCTTGGTGAGAGTATTTATTTGAAGAATGTTGACAAGGGGATATGAACAGGATACCTGGATTCGAAGGCAGACAGATGAGGTCAAAGGCCAAGAAAAAATGCTGTTAAAAATATTACTAAAAATACTATTATGTATGAGAGTTATCAGGAAATACAAATATACATCTAGGTTAAATACCTCAGTGCAGTCCAGGTTAAGATTCACACCACCAACTTCAAACTTAAGTACTTCAACTTGATAATACCATTCCTCCTTGATGGGGGTGTACCAGATATCCCCAGTGAATAAACTTGTCTCTATGCCGCCCATGACCTACAAAATAAAAAATAAAAAAAGTACTTCAGTTCACAGGTCCTGAAGAATAGTTCAATATAAAATGCAATTTCCTGTCCTCTATAGTAATATAGAAATATACACAAATTGTCTATTTAAGTGCACCTGTTTACCACATAACTTACAATACCATCTGGCAATATTTTGTGCAGCTTTATTGCTAGTGGCTAAACACATGACAAATTTACTTCACATTGCATTCCAGAACTACAGAATTTTTTTGCGCTATATAAATAAATGATGATGATAATAATAATAATTAAAAAGACTAATCATGCCAGGTACCATTATACAGATATTAAAGCATTAACGGGACATGGTCAGTCCTCCACTGCATTTTATTTTGTTGTTGCATATTGGCCGGTACTGTCTAAGGCAGGGGTGGGCAATTACCAGCCCTCCAGATGTTATGGACTACATCTCCCATGATGCTTTGCCTGCATTATGGCTGAAAGAGCATTATGGGAGATGTAGCTGATAACATCTGGAGGGCCGATAGTTGCCCACCCCTGGTCTAAGGTCATAACAGTTGGGCATAGTGGTCAGAATTAAGCTACTTCTGTAGGGAGACCATGAAAGGCAGTCGAGTTATCAAGACTCTAACAAGTGCATTGTATTAAATTGTACAAAAAAAAAATCTATATAATGTTTTTGAAAGAATAACATTCAATAAGCTGTTTTTTTACTGAAAAATTTGATGCAAAAGCTGTTTAGATTTAAATTATTTATATTCAGCTCTGTCTCTCTCTATACATACAAATCAGTTCTGGTTGATTAAACAAATAAGCATTTGGGCCTATCAGCCAATGAGAATTGGTAGGAAGTACCTGTCAGCCAATGAGCATTAATAGAAAGTATGCATCGGTCAATGATCATTAGCAGGAAGTAGACAACTGATACCGCAGTTATCATTTATGTTTAAATTGAAACAGCATATACTTCGTATTTTCTCACATGTATCATGTTCAAATTCAGTTCCTTCATATGGATGAGCGAATATTTAATTTTTAATGTTAATGCCACTTTTATTACAATTATCTATTTGATCACACTCCATTATTGATCTAAATCATTTGTGCTTTTTTACCCTAAATAAAAGTGCTTCAGAACAATACACAATATTCTGAATAAGGTTTGACTAGTAATCCGTAAGGTGACAATGGATTTGATATTGCTATTAGCTGCATTGTTGTTAACTTTAAAAATAACTGTAGAACACCATCACTGAATTTTTTTTTTTAATTTCATCATTGATGGAATTAAATAACCAACCAAACCTATTTTTTGTTGTTTTCTTAAAGCAATTCTTTTGGAAATAATACATCTTGGTAAGAAACCATCGGCTAGATTACGAGTTGTGCGTTAAGATAAAAAAGCAGCGTTAACAGGTCCTAACGCTGCTTCTTTACGCCTGCTGGTATTACGAGTCTTGCAGGTATAGGTGTACCGCACACGATTTTGGCCTTACCGCAAACCAACTTACGTAAATTTCGTAAAGGCTTTTTTCAATGGGACTTGCATAGCGCTGGTATTACGAGTTTGTCCTGGGAGGCCAAAAAGTGAGCGGTACACCCTCTACCGCCAAGATTCTTAACGCATTTTAAAGTCAGTAGTTATGAGTTTTATGCTACAAAGCTGTAGCATAAAACTCATAATTAAAGTGCTAAAAAGTACTCTAACACCTATAAACTACCTATTAACCCCTAAACCGAGGCCCTCCCGCATCGCAAACACTATAATAAAATTTTTAACTGCTAATCTGGCGCTCCGGACATCGCCGCCACTATAATATATTAACCCCTAAACCGCCGCACTCCCGCCTCGCAAACACTAGTTAAATATTATTAACCCCTAATCTGCTTCCCTAACATCGCTGCCACTTACCTACATTTACTAACCCCTAATCTGCCGCCCCCAACATCGCCGCCACTATTCTAAATTTATTAACCCTTTAAACCTAAGTCTAACCCTAACACCGCCTAACTTAAATATAATTAAAATAAATCTAAATACAAATTCCTATTTAAAACTAAATACTTACCTATAAAATAAACCCTAAGCTAGCTACAATATAACCAATAGTTACATTGTAGCTAGCTTAGGGTTTATTTTTATTTTACAGGCAAGTTTGTATTTATTTTAACTAGGTAGACTAATTAGTAAATAGTTATTAACTATTTACTAACTACCTAGCTAAAATAAATACAAACGTACCTGTAAAATAAAACCTAACCTAAGTTACAACACCACCTAACACTACAATTAAATAAAATGTATTTAATGTAGGGAATTTATTTAATTTGTATTTATTTTAGCTAGGTAGTTATTAAATAGTTAATAACTATTTAGTAACTATTCTACCTAGTTAAAATAAATACAAACTTGCCTGTAAAATAAAAATAAACACTAAGCTAGCTACAATGTAACTATTAGTTATATTGTAGCTATCTTAGGGTTTATTTTATAGGTATTTAGCTTTAAATAGGAATTATTTAGGTAATTATAGGAATTTGTATTTAGATTTATTGTAATTTTATTTAAGTTAGGGGGTGTAAGGGTTAGGGTTAGACTTAGGTTTAGGGGTTAATAAATTTAGTATAGTGGCGGCGACGTTGGGGGCGGCAGATTAGGTGTTAATAAATGTAGGTAGGTGGTGGCGATGTTAGGGGCGGCAGATTAGGGGTTAATAATATTTAACTAGTGTTTGCTATGCAGGAGCACGGCGGTTTAGGGGTTAATATGTTTATTATGAGGCGGCAGATTAGGGGGTTAATAAATATAATGCAGCTGTCGGCGATGTCGGGGGCGGCAGATTAGGGATTAATAAGTGTAAGATTAGGGGTATTTAGACTCGAGGTTCATGTTAGGGTGTTAGGTGTAAACATAAATTTTGTTTCCCCATAGGAATCAATGGGGCTGCGTTTTACGCTGCTTTTTTGCAGGTGTTAGACTTTTTTTCAGCCGGCTCTCCCCATTGATGTCTATGGGGAAATCGTGCACGAGCACGTTTAACCAGCTCACCGCTCACTTAAGCAGCACTGGTATTGGAGTGCAGTGTGGAGCGCAATTTTGCTCTATGCTTACTTCTTGCCTGTTAACGCCGGGTTTATAAAAACCTGTAATACCAGCGCTGTAGGAAAGTGAGCGGTGAGAAAAAACTGCAAGTTAGCAACGCACCCGTTACCGCACAACTCGTAATCTAGGCGCATATAAATGAAGGTCTGTAATACACTTTTGGTACCTCAAAACTGGGTTTGACAGTTTGGCACTTTGGTCATTAGAGCAGAGATCCTGCACAGTACTGGTGCCTGTTCATTATAGCCAATCAAATTACCAGAGCCACAAAATGCCAAACTGTTTTGTGCCCGCCGCTCCCTGAGTTAGCATGGGAATTTGTCAATAGCCAGCAGCTCACTATCCTTTTATTAGCCTGTGAGATATACAGAGAAGTGAGGAAGCCAGCTCTTCACAGGGAGAAACAAGAGGAAATTGAGATCCCCTCCCTGTACCTATTGCATCACTGATAGGTGAAACCACTTGATCCCCATACTAGGGGACTACGTTCCGTTTAAATAAATACATGACACAAGATCATGGGTTATAAAAGCCTCAGTTTGTTTTATTGAACACACTTTACTATCCCTTTAAACATTTCCACAAAACCCCAGGGCGTGCCCCCTTAAACCAAATTCTCCCCTGCTAATCAAACAGGAAGTACCAACAATCCCCATTCTGATCAAAGCCACCACAAAAAGAAAATGTATGCTTACCTGATAAATTTATTTCTTTTTGACACGATGAGTCCACGGATCATGTTAATTACTATTGGGAATAGCAGGAGACGGCAAAATATCACCTCCCTTCCCTCTCAACCTAGTCATTCAACCGAAGTCAAGGAGAGAAAGGAAGTAACAAGGTGCAGAGGTGTCTGTAGTTTATAATAACCAACAACCTGTCATTCAAAAACAGGGCGGGCCGTGGACTCATTGTGTCAAAAAAGAAATAAAATGTATCAGGTAAGCATAAACTTTCTTTTCTTTTTAATGACACGATGAGTCCACGGATCATTTTAATTACTCTTGGGAATCCATACCCAAGCTAGAGTACACAGATGATACTGGAGGGACAAGACAGGAAACCTAAACGGAAGGCACCACTGCTTGAAGAACCTTTCTCCCGAAAGCGGCCTCAGCCGAGGCAAGTGTGTCAAATTTGTAGAATTCTGTTTTCAATTTTTTCGGTTTCGGTACTAGTAGCGATTGTCTATTCAGATTCTTGGCTCTAGTATACGCTTTTTGAACTAGTGCTGAATCATAGCCTTTGCTGAGAAATCTATTCTTAATTATTTCTGATTCCCTCTCAAATGTTGCTAGGTCTGTACAATTCCTTCTAACTCTTTGGAATTGACCAAAGGGTATGTTATGGATCCATTTATGATGGTGTCCACTAGATGCATGTAAATATGCGTTAGTATCTATAGTCTTTCTAAAGAGTAAGACCAAGTTGCAGCCTTGCAAATTTGTTCCACAGAAGCTTCATTTTTGAATGCCCATGAGGAAGCCACAGCCCTCGTGGAGGAGCCTGAAAACCCGTTTAAGGGAACATTTGGTGAACATTGAAAAAGGAATTTTAACCCATGGGGTTTCTGCTCATTTCTCTGAAGTAAACAACAAGGATCCCAGGAACCTCAAAGTGAAGGTTATTGAAAGAGTGGGACTAGATGTAAGGGGGGTAATAGACTTTTGGCCCTGCGACATAGAGAAACCTATTGGATCAGAATCCTTGGGTCTCTAGAACCAAATGGTATGAATAGAGAGATCGATCTGGCTGCTTTTTTGGTTGATGAATAAGGTCCCTATGTTAGATGTGACAATATGATAATTAACAATGACACATAGCAAAATATAATTTATGCTTACCTGATAAATTTATTTCTCTTGTGGTGTATCCAGTCCACGGATCATCCATTACTTGTGGGATATTCTCCTTCCCAACAGGAAGTTGCAAGAGGATCACCCACAGCAGAGCTGTCTATATAGCTCCTCCCCTAACTGCCATGTCCAGTCATTCGACCGAAGACAAGCAAGAGAAACCATAGGGTGCAGTGGTGACTGTAGTTTAAAGTTAAAAAATACCTGCCTTAAAATGACAGGGCGGGCCGTGGACTGGATACACCACAAGAGAAATAAATTTATCAGGTAACCATAAATTATATTTTCTCTTGTAAGGTGTATCCAGTCCACGGATTATCCATTACTTGTGGGATACCAATACCAAAGCTAAAGTACACGGATGAAGGGAGGGACAAGGCAGGTACTTAAACGGAAAGTACCACTGCCTGTAAAACCTTTCTCCCAAAAATAGCCTCCGAAGAAGCAAAAGTATCAAATTAATAGAATTTTGAAAAGGTATGAAGCGAAGACCAAGTTGCCGCCTTGCAAATCTGTTCAACAGAAGCCTCATTTTTAAAGGCCCAAATGGAAGCCACAGCTCTAGTAGAATGAGCTGTAATCCTTTCAGGAGGCTGCTGGCCAGCAGTCTCATAAGCTAAGCGTATTATACTCCTTAGCCAAAAAGAAAGAGAATTTGCCGAAGCCTTTAGGTCTCTCCTCTGTCCAGAGTAGACAACAAACGAAGCAGATGTTTGACGAAAATCTTTAGTAGCTTGTAAATAATACTTTAAAGCACGAACCATGTCAAGATTGTGTAACAGACGTTCCTTCTTTGAAGAAGGATTAGGACACAATGACGGAACAACAATCTCCTGATTGATATTCTTATTAGATACCACCTTAGGTAAAAACCCAGGTTTGGTACGCAAAACTACCTTATCTGCATGGAAAATCAGATAAGGGGAATCACATTGTAAGGCAGATAACTCTGAAACTCTACAAGCCGAGGAAATAGCTACCAAAAATAGAACTTTCCAAGATAAAAGTTTGATATCTATGGAATGAAGAGGTTCAAACGGAACCCCTTGAAGAACTTTAAGAACCAAATTTAAACTCCATGGCGGAGCAACAGGTTTAAACACAGGCTTGATTCTAACTAAAGCCTGAAAAAATGCCTGAACGTCTGGAACATCCGCCAGACGCTTGTGCAAAAGAATAGACAGAACAGAAATCTGTCCCTTTAAGGAACTAGCTGACAATCCTTTTTCCAATCCTTCTTGGAGAAAAGATAATATCCTGGGAATCCTGACTTTACTCCATGAGTAACCCTTGGATTCACACCAATAAAGATATTTACACCATATCTTATGAAAGATTTTCCTGGTGACAGGCTTTCTTGCCTGAATTAAGGTATCAATGACTGACTCGGAGAAACCACGCTTTGATAAAATCAAGCGTTCAATCTCCAGGCAGTCAGTCTCAGAGAAATTAGATTTGGATGGTTGAAAGGACCTTGAAGTAGAAGCTCCTGTCTCAGCGGCAGAGTCCATGGTGGAAAAGATGACATGTCCACCAGATTTGTATACCAAGTCCTGCGTGGCCACGCAGGCGCTATCAAGATCACTGATGCTCTCTCCTGCTTGATTTTGGCAATCAGACGAGGGAGCAGAGGAAACGGTGGAAACACATAAGCCAGGTTGAAAGACCAAGGTGCTGCTAGAGCATTTATCAGCGTCGCCTTGGGATCCCTGGACCTGGATCCGTAACAAGGAAGTTTGGCGTTCTGGCGAGACGCCATGAGATCCAGTTTTGGTTTGCCCCCACGATGAATCAATTGTGCAAACACCTCCGGATGGAGTTCCCACTCCCCCGGATGAAAAGTCTGACGACTTAGAAAATCCGCCTCCCAGTTCTCCACACCTGGGATATGGATAGCTGATAGGTGGCAGGAGTGAATCTCTGCCCAGCAAATTATCTTTGAGACTTCGAACATCGCTAGGGAACTCCTTGTTCCCCCTTGATGGTTGATGTAAGCCACAGTCGTGATGTTGTCTGACTGAAATCTGATGAACCTCATTGTCGCTAGCTGAGGCCAAGCCTGAAGCGCATTGAATATCGCTCTTAGTTCCAGAATGTTTATTGGAAGGAGTGTCTCCTCCTGAGTCCACGATCCCTGAGCCTTCAGGGAGTTCCAGACTGCCCCCCAGCCTAGAAGGCTGGCATCTGTCGTTACAATTGTCCAATCTGGCCTGCGAAAGGTCATACCTTTGGACAGATGGACCCGAGATAGCCACCAGAGAAGAGAATCCCTGGTCTCTTGATCCAGATTTAGTAGAGGGGACAAATCTGTGTAATCCCCATTCCACTGACTGAGCATGCAGAGTTGCAGCGGTCTGAGATGTAGGCGGGCAAACGGCACTATGTCCATTGCCGCTACCATTAATGATAACCTGGACTCTGTCAGGTAAATCCTCATTTCTACAGAATCTATCAGAGTTCCCAGAAAGGAGACTCTTGTGAGAGGGGATAGAGAACTCTTTTTTTCGTTCACCTTCCACCCATGCGACCTCAGAAATCCCAGAATTATGTCCGTATGAGACTTGGCAATTTGGAAATTTGACGCCTGTATCAGGATGTCGTCTAAATAAGGGGCCACTGCTATGCCCCGCGGTCTTAGGACTGCCAGAAGTGACCCCAGAACCTTCGTAAAGATTCTTGGGGCTGTAGCTAACCCAAAGGGAAGAGCTACAAACTGGTAATGCCTGTCTAGGAAGGCAAACCTGAGAAACCGATGATGATCTTTGTGTATCGGAATGTGAAGATAAGCATCCTTTAAATCCACTGTAGTCATGTATTGACCCTCCTGGATCATAGGTAGGATGGTACGAATAGTCTCCATCTTGAATGATGGGACTCTGAGGAATTTGTTTAGGATCTTGAGATCTAAAATTGGTCTGAAGGTTCCCTCTTTTTTGGGAACCACAAACAGATTTGAGTAAAATCCCTTTCCCTGTTCCTCCTTTTGAACAGGATGGATCACTCCCATAACTAGGAGGTCTTGAACACAGTGTAAGAATGCCTCTCTCTTTATCTGGTTTGCAGATAATTGTGAAAGGAGAAGCTCTGAAGTCCAGAAGATATCCCTGGGATACCATTTCCAACGCCCAGGGATCCTGGATATCTCTTGCCCAAGCCTGAGTGAAGAGCGAAAGTCTGCCCCCTATTAGATCCGTTACCGGATAGGGGGCCGATCCTTCATGCTGTCTTAGAGGCAGCAGCAGGCTTTTTGGCCTGCTTAGGTCTCCAGACCGACTTGGACTGGGCAAAAGTTCCCTCTTGTTTTGCATTAGAGGACGTTGATGCTGCACTCGCCTTAAAGTTTCGAAAGGCACGAAAATTAGTCTGTTTGGCCCTTGATTTGGACCTATCCTGAGGAAGGGCATGACCTTTTCCTCCAGTGATATCAGAAATTATCTCCTTCAAACCAGGCCCGAATAGGGTTTGCCCCTTGAAGGGAATGTTAAGCAGCTTAGACTTTGAAGTAACGTCAGTTGACCATGATTTAAGCCATAGCGCCCTGCGCGCCTGAATAGCAAAACCAGAATTCTTAGCCATTAGTTTAGTCAAATGAACAATGGCATCAGAAACAAAAGAATTGGCTAGCTTAAAGGGACATTAAACACTAAATACATGCAAGATATAATGATACATTCAAAGAAAAGATTAGTCCATGAGTAACATGTAGATGTATTTTTTAAAGTTTCATTAGTTGTTTAAAAAGTGACAAAATAAGTGTAAAGTTTTAGTGTCTATAAAACACTGGGAGCTGCCATGTTGTAACTTGTGTTACCTTCTCTGCTGTGGCCAATTAGGGACAGTTATAAATAGGTCACTAGAGTGTGCAGCCAATGGCTGTGTGGAATATAACAGTGTTCTACACTTCCATTTCTAACAGGAACTGAAAAGCTCACAATTTCAGAATGGAATTACAGGCAAAGAGAACAAAATAAACAATGAAAGTATATTGCAGAGCTGTTTAATATATACAATTTATCATTTTATATTACCATCTCAAAGTGTTTAATGTCCCTTTAAGTGCTCTAAGCTTGTCAAGTATGTCATCCAATGGGGTCTCTACCTGTAAAGCCTCTTCCAGAGACTCAAACCAGAAAGCCGCAGCAGCAGTGACTGGAGCAATGCATGCAAGGGGCTGTAGAATAAAACCTTGTTGAATAAACATTTTCTTAAGGTAACCCTGTAACTTTTTATCCATTGGATCTGAGAAAGCACAAATGTCCTCGACAGGGATAGTAGTACGCTTAGCTAAGGTAGAAACTGCTCTCTCCACCTTAGGGACTGTCTGCCATAAGTCCTGTGTGGTGGCATCTATTGGAAACATTTTCTTAAAAATAGGAGGGGGAGAGAACGGCACACCTGGTCTATCCCATTCCTTAGTAATAATTTCTGTAAACCTTTTAGGTATTGGAAAAACATCAGTGCACACCGGCACTGCATAGTATTTATCTAATCTACACAGTTTCTCTGGCACTGCAATTGTATCACAGTCATTCAGAGCAGCTAAAACCTCCCTGAGCAATACGCAGAGGTGTTCAAGCTTAAATTTAAATGTTGACATATAAGAATAAGGTTGAATCCTCTTCCCTGAGTCAGAAACATCACCCACAGAAAGAAGCTCTCCTTCCTCAGCTCTGCATATTGTGAGGGAGTATCAGACATAGCTCTTAAAGCGTCAGTATGCTCTGTATTTCTTCTAACTCCAGAGCTGTCTCGCTTTCCTCGTAACCCAGGTAGTCTGGATAATGACCGCCGCCATGTCTTGTAAAGTAAACGCTATGGGCGCCCTAGATGTACTTGGCGCCATTTGAGCGTGAGTCCCTTGAGCGGGAGTAAAAGGGTCTGACACGTGGGGCGAGTTAGTCGGCATAACTTCCCCCTCGTCAGATTCCTCTGGTGATAAAAAATTTTAAACACAGAATATGGTCTTTATTATTTAAAGTGAAATCAGTACATTTGGTACACATTCTAAGAGGGGGTTCCACCATGGCTTCTAAACATAATGAACAAGGAGTTTCCTCTATGTCAGACATGTTTAAACAGACTAGCAATGAGACCAGCAAGCTTGGAAAACACTTTAAAGCAAGTTAACAAGCAAAAAATAGAAACGGTACTGTGCCTTTAAGAAAAATAAAAAAGGTCAGAATTTGAAAAACAGTGAAAAAAAAGCAGTAAATCAAACAAAATTTTTACAGTGTGTATAATAAGCTAACAAAGCATTGCACCCACTTGCAAATGGATGATTAACCCCTTAATTCAAAAAACGGATCAAAAAAACGATAGACGTTTTTTAACAGTCACAACAAACTGCCACAGCTCTGCTGTGGCCCTACCTTCCCAAACAAACTACTTTGGAAAGCCTAAGAGCACTTTAGAGATGTTCTAGAGCATTCAGGGAACTCCTTGAGGAAAGCTGGATGTCTCAGTCTGTAAAAGTTACTGCGCAATTAAGCGCTAAATTAGGCCCCTCCCACTCATGTCTAAACAGTGGAAAGCCTAATACAACTGTTTCTATGCAATTTTAAGCCAGCCATGTGGAAAAAAACTAGGCCCCAATAAAGTTTTATCACCAGAACATATATAAAAACGTTTAAACACTTCCAGCAAACGTTTTATATAACAGGAATTGAAAATGTATAAGAGTATTACCTCTGACAGTAAGCATGATACCAGTCGCTATTAAATCACTGTATTCAGGCTTACCTTACATAAATCTGGTATCAGCAGCATTTTCTAGTATTTACATATTTAGAAAAAATTTTTAACTGCACATACCTCATAGCAGGATAACCTGCACGCCATTCCCCAGCTGAAGTTACCTCTCTCTTCAGTTATGTGTGAGAACAGCAATGGATCTTAGTTACAACCTGCTAAGATCATAGAAATCACAGGCAGATTCTTCTTCTATTTTCTGCCTGGGACAAAAATAGTACAACTCCGGTACCATTTAAAAATAAACTTTTGATTGAAGAAAAAAACAACTACGTTTCACCACTTCTCTCTTACTACTTCCATGCTTGTCGAGAGTTGCAAGAGAATGACTGGATATGGCAGTTAGGGGAGGAGCTATATAGCAGCTCTGCTGTGGGTGATCCTCTTGCAACTTCCTGTTGGGAAGGAGAATATCCCACAAGTAATGGATGATCCGTGGACTGGATACACCTTACAAGAGAAATAGGCCCCTCCCACCATGCACTCAATGTCAGAGGGCCTTAAAAAAGTACTCCTAGGAGTGATCTAACAAGCCATGTGGAAAACTAGGCCCCAAATAAAGATTTATCACCCTCAGAGAAAAAACGTTTTTTCTATAAGTTATGCAAACGTTTTTACACTAAGTAATATGAGAGTTAACATGAATATTATCCTTATCTTGTAAGCATGATCCCAGTCGTTGTTAAATCACTGTATCAGGCTTACCTCAAACATACCAGGCATTGTCAGCATTTTCTAGACCTTATTATCTCTCTAGAAAAAAATATACTGAACATACCTCAAAGCAGGTGATCTGCAAACCGTCCCCCCAACTGAAGTTTTCTTTCCATACTCTTCAGTTATGTGTGAGAACAGCAATGGACCTTAGTTACAAACCGCTAAGATCATCAACCTCCAGGCAGATTCTTCTTCCAATTTCTGCCTGAGAGTACAACAGTACAACGCAGGTACCGTTTAATAATAACAAACTCTTGATTGAAGGTAAAAACTAAACTAAGTCACCACATATCTCTTGATACTTCCTTTCTTGTCAAGAGTTGCAAGAGAATGACTGGGGGTGGCAGTTAGGGGAGGAGCTATATAGACAGCTCTGCTGTGGGTGTCCTCTTGCAACTTCCTGTTGGGAAGGAGAATATCCCACAAGTAATGGATGAACCCGTGGACTGGATACACCTTTACAAGAGAAATATATATATAATAATATAATATAATAATAATAATTTGCGATATATATATATATATATATATATATATATATATATATACACACACACACACACACGTGTGTGTGTGTATATATATATATATATAATATAATATAATAATAATAATTTGCGATATATATATATATATATATATATATACACACACATACACACGTGTGTGTGTGTATATATATATATATATATATATATATATATATATATATATATATATATATATAAGGTAGGTGTGTGTGTGTGTATGTATCTGTCTCTCTGTGTATCTGTCTCTCTATCATATATATATATATATATATATATATATATATATATATATATATATATATATATATATATATATATATATATATCCCTTAGTTTACGCCAGGGTTAGGTTGTAAATCGAAACTGTTGAAACACAGTTTATAATGTAAATCAATTGGAATAGAGCGAGTTAGGCTCCAGGCCCCTCTCAAAATTGTCATAAGTAACATCTAATACATTATTTTTGAAATGAAGACATTAAATGCTAAACAGCATTATAAACCTAATAATATAGATTGTATCATCATCAAACTAAGTTTAATGAACAAAAACATTTGCTAACAGCACCTAATTAAATAATCACACAACAGACTGCATCATCATCAAACTAAGTTAAAAGAGCAAAAACATTTTTTTACTTGCATTTTTCTACATTGTTAGCATGTTAGATAATATTGGGTCTGCGCCTATTCTATTCATTTCAATCTGGAGTGATTAATAGGCAGTTAGGCACCCTCCCCTCAAGCAGCTGGACAGGAAGATAGGGAAGTGGCTGCTAAATCTTGTTGCTTGATAGCTAATGTCTGCTCTGTGGACACAGATCAATTTCAGTCTGTTAAGTTGCATAAATTTGCTGCAAAGCAAGCGGACAGGTCCACCTACTGGCTATTTTAATTAGTGCACTGCTTTCCAAAGCTTTTCAATAGCAGTCACATGACTGAAAAAAAAGGTTGTTATTCAGAAACGCAGCAAATTGAACCAGCGTAAACCGAGGGCCACGTGTGTGTGTGTGTGTGTATGTATATATGTATGTATATATGTATATATGTATATATATGTGTATATGTGTATATATATATATATATATATATATATATATATATATCTCTGATTTATAAGATTTATTTGTTGGAGGCCACTCCAATACTCACGAGACTGCCGCCTTTTGTCTCAGTTCCTGTAGTAGGCATGCCAGCCCCGCACATTTGCATTGAGAAGATGTTAGGAATATTCTGCTGCTTCACAAGGGAATCAAAGAAGGGCTCCACTGAAGTTGAGGGCTGAGAAAATTAAACAAAAAAGGAGGAGCAAAGACTTATTAAAGGCACATTACACACTAAATAAAGTGCTATTGCATTGTTTTTTTGTATTGTGTATTTGTCAATTATTCAATTCTACTATAGTTAAATATTATTTAAACCTCAAAGGGGACATAAGGCTTTTTTATTGATGCAACGTCTGACAAATAATTCATATGTTTTCATTTGCATGATAAGTAATATTTCAGTTTAACTTGTTTTACCTTGGCCAGTGCACTGTATGCCAATCCCAGAATTCCTTCCCATTGGATAGTGGGTATAAAAAAACTTTCAGATTCAATAATGGAGACAATGTTTACAACAAATGAGCTATTTAATCCTTTTGGAACCGTAACCACATCTCTTCCAAGTGTACCAGTCCAACTTCCTTGAGTATACCGAACTGTGACTTCTGTATTTTCATTTGTGTAGGTTGATGACCTGCAAAAGAAATATGCAACAATGATAAGCAATGACAATCACAAAAAGTCAGGTAGAATACTGAGGAACAAATATAATATACATACATACAGAGAGAGAGAGAGAGAGAGAGAGAGAGAGAGAGAGAGAGATTGAGCAAAACAAAAACCATATAGAAGAGCGCTCTAAAAAAACAGAATTTATGCTTACCTGATAAATTTCTCTCTTTTGCGATGTACCGAGTCCACGGATTCATTCTAACTTGTGGGATATTGTCCTTCCTGACAGGAAGTAGCAAAGAGAGCACCACAGCAGAGCTGTCTATATAGCTCCCCCCTTAACTTTACCCCCCAGTCGACCAAAGGCTAAGGAAGAAAAGGAGAAACTATAAGGTGCAGAGGTGACTGAAGTTTACATAAAAAAATACTATCTGTCTTGAATAGACAGGGCGGGCCGTGGACTCGGTACATCGCAAAATAAAGAAATTTATCAGGTAAGCATAAATTCTGTTTTCTTTGCAAGATGTACCGAGTCCACGGATTCATCCTAACTTGTGGGATACCAATACCAAAGCTTTAGGACACGGATGAAGGGAGGGACAAGACAGGGACCTAAACGTAAGGCACCACTGCTTGCAAAACCTTTCTCCCAAAAATAGCCTCCTAAGAAGCAAAAGTATCAAATTTGGAAAATTTGGAAAAGGTATGAAGCGAAGACCAAGTCGCAGCCTTACAAATCTGTTTAACAGAAGCATCATTTTTAAAAGCCCATGTGGAAGCCACCGCTCTAGTGGAGTGAGCTGTAATTCTTTCAGGAGGCTGCTGTCCAGCAGTCTCATAAGCCAAACGGATGATGTTTTTCAGCCAAAAGGAAAGAGGTAGCCGTAGCCTTTTGACCTCTACGCTTTCCAGCATAGACAACAAACAAAGAAGATGATTGGCGAAAATCATTGGTTGCCTGCAAATAAAACTTCAAGGCACGAACCACGTCCAAGTTGTGCAACAGACGGTCCTTCTTAGAAGGATGATTAGGACACAGAGAAGGAACAACAATTTCCTGATTGATATTCCTGTTAGAAACAACCTTAGGGAGGAACACAGGTTTGGTATGCAAAACCACCTTATCAGCATGGAAAACAAGATAAGGCGAATCACATTGTAATGTAGATAGTTCAGAAACTCTTCGAGCTGAAGAGATAGCAACTAGAAACAGAACTTTCCAAGATAGAAGCTTAATATCTATGGAATGCATAGGTTCAAACGGAACCCCCTGAAGAACTTTAAGAACTAAATTGAGACTCCATGGTGGAGCAACAGGTTTAAACAAAGGCTTAATTCTAACTAAAGCCTGACAAAAAGCCCGAACGTCTGGGACATCTGCCAGACGCTTGTGCAACAGAATAGACAAAGCAGATATGTCCCTTTAAGGAACTAGCGGACAATCCTTTCTCCAATCCTTCTTGGAGAAAAGACAAAATCCTAGGAATCCTGATCTTACTCCATGAGTAGCCTTTGGATTCACATCAAAAAAGATATTTACGCCATATCTTATGATAGATCTTCCCGGTGACAGGCTTTCGAGCCTGAATCAAGGTATCTATGACCGACTCAGAGAAACCCCGCTTTGATAAAATCAAGTGTTCAATCTCCAAGCAGTCAGTTGCAGAGAAATTAGATTTGGATGCTTGAATGGACCTTGAATCAAAAGGTCCCGTCTCAATGGCAGAGATGACATGTCCACCAGGTCTGCATACCAAGTCCTGCGTGGCCACGCAAGCGCTATCAAAATCCCTGAAGCTCTCTCCTGTTTGATTCTGCCAATCAGACGCGGAAGGAGAGGGAATGGTGGAGACACATAAGCCAGGTTGAACGACCAGGGTACTGCTAGAGCATCTATCAGTACTGCCTGAGGATCCCTTGACCTGGATCCGTAACTAAGAAGTTTGGCGTTCTGACGAGACGCCATCAGATCCAATTCTGGTGTGCCCCATAGCTGAACCAGTTGAGCAAACACCTCCGGATGGAGCTCCCACTCCCCCGGATGAAAAGTCTGACGACTTAGAAAATCTGCCTCCCAGTTCTCCACCCCTGGGATATAGATCGCTGATAGATGGCAAGAGTGAGTCTCTGCCCATCGGATTATCCTGGAAACTTCTATCATCGCCAAGGAACTCCTTGTTCCCCCCTGATGATTGATATAAGCTACAGTGGTGATGTTGTCCGACTGAAACCTGATGAATCAGGCCAAAGCCGGCTGAGGCCACGCCTGAAGAGCATTGAATATCGCTCTTAATTCCAGAATATTTATCGGTAGGAGGGCCTCCTCCTGAGTCCACAAACCCTGTGCTTTCAGGGAATTCCAGACTGCACCCCAGCCCAGTAGCCTGGCGTCCGTTGTCACAATAACCCACGCTAGCCTGCGGAAACACATTCCCCTGGACAAGTGATCCTGTGACAACCCCCAAAGAAGAGAGTCTCTGGTCTCTTGATCCAGATATATCTGAGGCGATAAATCTGCATAATCCCCATTCCACTGTTTGAGCATGCATAGTTGCAGTGGTCTGAGATGCAAGCGAGCAAACTGAACTATGTCCATTGCCGCTACCATAAGTCCAATTACCTCCATACACTGAGCCACTGACGGCCGAGGAATGGAATGAAGAGCTCGGCAGGTGGTTAAAATCTTTGATTTCCTGACCTCCGTTAGAAATATTTTCATGTCCACCGAATCTATCAGAATTCCCAGGAATGGAACCCTTGTGAGAGGAATAAGAACTCTTTTTCACGTTCACCTTCCACCCATGAGATCTTAGAAAGGCCAACACTAAGTCCGTGTGAGACTTGGCAATTTGGAAAGTCGACGCTTGAATTAAGATGTCGTCTAGATAAGGCGCCACTGCTATGCCCCACGGCCTTAGGACCGCCAGAAGGGACCCTAGCACTTTTGTGAAGATTCTTGGCACCGTGGCCAACCCGAAGGGAAGAGCCACAAACTGGTAATGCCTGTCCAGAAAGGCAAACCTGAGGAACTGGTGATGATCTTTGTGGATAGGAATGTGTAGATACACATCCTTTAGATCCACTATGGTAATATATTGACCCTTCCTGGATCATTGGTAAAATAGTCCGAATGGTCTCCATCTTGAAGGATGGAACTCTTAGGAATTGGTTTAGGATCTTGAGATCTAGAATTGGTCTGAAGGTTCCCTTTTTTTTGGGAACCACAAACAGATTGGAGTAGAAACCTTGCCCCTGTTCTGTTTTCGGAACTGGGCAGATCACTCCCATGGTAAAAAGGTCTTCTACACAGCGTAAGAACGCCTCTCTTTTTGTCTGGTTTACAGACAATTCAGAAAGATGGAACCTCCCCCTTGTAGGAGAATCTTTGAAATCTAGGAGATACCCTTCCCTCCAGTGATGTCTGAAATGATCTCTTTCAGTGCAGGCCCGAATAGGGTCTTACCTTTGGAAAGGGATGGTCAAAAGCTTAGATTTAGATGACACATCAGCTGACCAGGACTTAAGCCATAACACTCTTCGCGCTAAAATGTCAAAACCTGAATTCTTTGCCGCTAACTTAGCAAGATGAAAAGCGGCGTCTGTAATAAAAGAATTAGCCAACTTAAGGGCCTTAATTCTGTCCAAAATATCATCTAGTGGGGTCTCCCCATCTGAAGAGCCTCTTCTAGAGCCTCAAACCAAAAAGCAGCTGCAGTGGTTACCGGAACAATGCACTCTAAAGTCCACAAGGGCCCTCAGGAGTTGGAGCTTGCTGTGTGAAAACAACTGCGCATCTGAGGCGCGAAAATAGGCCCCGCCCATCTCTCGATGTCTCTACAGCCTCAAAGAACCGCACCATGTGGGTTCTGAGACCCAAAAAATAAGCCAAGTGTACCCTCAATAAAGTTGCCCAAAAACGTTATTGCCCACAAAACGTTAACAGCACTCCCAGTTCATAAAACGTTTGCCCACAAACATTCAAAACTCAGTGTCAACCATTTTTGTTATTAGACCCTTATGCAAGCTTAGTAATGCCTTTCTATAGCTTTTAGGATTACTGCTTACCCTTACCCTCATGGGGATAATGTCAGCCTTTCTGAAATACACAGTCTCTCCAGAAAAAATGACTGAACATACCTCACTGCTATATAGCATGAAAACATTCCTCACACTGAAGTTTCTTGTACCCCTCAGCCTCTGTGGGAACAGCACTGGATCTTAGTTACAAATGCTAAGATCATCATCCTCCAGGCAGAAGTCTTCATCCATCTGCTGCCTGAGAGTAAATAGTACACACTGGTACCATTTAAAACAAAAAACTCTTGCTTGAAGAAATTAAAAACTCACTTCCTAGTACTTAGAGTAGGCAAAGAGAATGACTGGGGGTGGAGCTAAGGGAGGAGCTATATAGACAGCTCTGCTGTGGTGCTCTTTGCCACTTCCTGTTAGCAGAAGGATAATATCCCACAAGTAAAGGATGAATCCGTGGACTCGTCGTACCTTATAGAAGAAATCAGAATCCTTCATAACTTGGATAGAAATTATGGATAGAAAAAATAAAAACGGCACCTTACACCTCCAATGTTTGGGGCACTCACCACCTCCTATTACCCAGACAACTAGCGAAACGGACTCTTTCCTTCGCCATGCGGTCAGGAATATGGAAATGGAGGCTAGGAACGTGACCACCCCTAGTCACAAGGTACACCATACAGTCCAGAAAAAAAGCACGCCAAGGCTACAAAGGCCGCACAGCCTGACAAAACAGCTGTTATGTTCCGAAATAGCCATGAGCCCAAGCGACACTACGCATTAGCAGACAGAATCTCATAACAAATATGATTAAAGTCCCCCCTGTTCAATAACCCCCCTCAGGAAATATTAACCCTTGATTCCATAAGATAAAAGGAGTCCCACTGAGACCCTTCTTCTTCGTTTACATTACATTTCACACATAGAAGTAAAAAAAACGATCTTACTGGAATCCACGGTGTGGAACAGGAACACGGCCCCTCAAGTGTGACAGATAGTAGCGTCGCTTCTGACATGGACTTCAGTGAACAAAGCAGGCAGGGAAACTCGTCAACACTGATTGCTAAGGAGCTGCTAATATGAGTCGGGATGATTTCACAGAAAGACTCTCCCTGCATCTCCGGACTAACTTTCATCCATGCTCTCACTGAGAGGCTGACAGAACTACTTAAAACTCCAGTCCCATTTCTAAGAGTACTACCCTTCATAAGAGACTATCTTAAATCTTCTGACACTTCTCTGCCAACCTCCTGTGACAAAAGGCAAAGAATGACTGGGGGGGATGAGGGAAGTGGGGGAGGTATTTAAGCCTTTACCTGGGGTGTCTTTGCCTCCTCCTGGTGGCCAGGTCCTGAGTTTCCCAAAAGTAATGAATGCAGCTGTGGACTCTCCCGGTTCATGAAGAAAAATTTGATGTGGATTAAAAAGAAATGGAGGGGAAATATGTGCAAGGATGGTAGTGAGTTTTCAACAAGCACAAAAAACGAAGAGAAATTGGGGTGTCTAAGATATTAAGCTTTTTTTTTTTTTTAAGTTAAAGAATTTCCTTTTAAAAGGGACATGAAACCCATTTTTTTTTCTTTCATGATGCAGTTAAGAGCATACAATTTGTAACAACTTTCTAATTTCCTTATTTTAACAAATTTTCTTTGTTCTATTGGTATCTTTTGTTGAAAAGCAGTAATGTAAGCTCAGGAGTGTGCACATATCTGAAGCACTATACGGCAGTTTTGCAAAAAAATAATTTCCATGAACACTAGATGGCAGCACTCTTTCCGGCCACGTAGTAATCAAGACATCCACAGATATCTCTTCAAAAAAGAATACCATGGAAACAAAGCACATTTTAAGTATATTGGAAACTTTTTTTAAATTGTATTTCTATCTGAATCACAAAAGACATTTTTTGGTTTAATATAAGGGGTTCTGTGTGTGGCTAGAGACATAAAAAGATTAAAAATAAAATTGTGCATTAAACATAGTCATTTCTTCTGCCCTGCCGTCTGTCTTTATTTCCTCCATTGCTTACAACAGTATCGCCAGTAAATAGATTGCGAAGATTCAAGCGTGTATGTATTTTTGCAGGATCAGACTGATGTACTCCAGGAATCTTCTCCTCTGTGAAAAGCACAATTGGACTAAAAGACTGCTCTCCTGGGTGGTAAATCACCACAGAACAAGCTTTCTGTATGAATTTTGTATTATGACCCTGGGGAAGTCTCTAGAGCGGTGATGGAGAAAGCAGATGTGGAATCCTTACCCCATGTGCTTAGAGGGATATGGCTGCACCTCACTGACGAGGCCCGTTGAAGGCCGAAATGACCGTCTGGGGTTGTCATGTTCCTTGTTCAAAGGAGGATTGCCTTGCTATGCGGGATCAGACTGATACACTTCAGGAAACTTTTCCTCTGTGAAAAACACAATTGAGCTAAGAGACTGCTCCTGGGTGGTAACTCGCCACAGAACAAGCTTTCTGTTTGTATTATGACCCTGGGGAAGTCTCTAAGAGATGGAGAAATATGGCTGCACCTCACTGACAAGGCCCAGAGAAGGCTGAAACAACCTTCTGGGGTTGCCATGTTCCTAGCTCAGAGGAAGATTGCCTGGTATTTTGGGGATTGACTGACCTTAATAAGCAGGGTCAGACTGATATACAGTATTTCAGAAAAGTTCTCCTCTGTCAAATGCACAATTGGGCTAAAAGAGGCTGCTCCTGGCTGGTAAGTCACCATAGAACAAGCTGCTGAGCTGTTCGTTCCTGGTAGAGCTTTCTCTTTCTGTATGTATGGAGCTGCTTATATCAGCCTGGATCACTAGATTTTGAATACTTTAATTTTTCAAACTGATTTTCACGTGAGTTGGCAATCTTGCTTGATTTTGAATAAAAAGGGCCTTAAAGATCTACTATTAAACCGTGTTCTACATTTGGGCAAATCTGCTCTACTGAAGAGTGGAGTGGTTGTCCCATAGCAGAACTTATTGCCAGCACTGTATCACCGCATATTATTGTTCCCTGTGGGGATTCTAGAGCAAAGTAACTTCAATACAAATGCTCCCAATGTAGTTTAATTCTAAGTCAGCCCTTTCAGGACTACACACAGTTATAAACTCTTGCTGCTATATACCTCGCTGACACTACCACAGTAAAACGTAGCATCACTATGTATATTCTATGCTTAGACAATCCTCTCCCTATACAGCCAACGTGTACCCGTGTCAGCATGGAGAGGTTAAGCCGTGTGATTACTCTAATCCTGTAACTAGTCTGAAAGCTCTGACATACTGTGTTTCACAATGCAGCAAACCAAGTCTTTCAACATTTCAGAGACCAGATTTTTACTATGCCGGTAGTTTAACCTATCTAATGTTGCTCTATTGTTAATCTATGGATTCAGTTGTCTAATCAAGGGATGACAGTTTTAGTTTAACCTATTTTATGTTCAGTCTTAATGAAGCGTGTGAAAAACAAGCAGACTGTCAGCTGTGCAGACTCTGTGCTTAACGTAGATTATGTGATCTTACCACCTTCACAGTTAATAAGCGGAGTACAATTAAAGGGCTTTACAGAGAGGATATACAAGCAATTAAATTTTATATCTCAAAAGATCTGCCTAAAATTTTGTTTTTGCAAATTTCCATTTTCCTATTTCAGTACAGTCCATGGATACACCATTTGAAAAGTCTGCTGAATATATTTATCTCATCGCTTTTGCTTCAGCTAGTTAGAGCTAGATATAAAATCACCTCCAGTATTATTATAAGCGGTCACTGTGTAGCAGGGTCAGGCAAACAAATTACAAAGGGTTCTTGTTGCTTTGCAATCGATTAACATATCATCTGAGATCTCAAAACAGATTAACACCTTGTTTTCTGCAATTCATTTCCAACGTCCAAACCTCTCCCGCTCCTTATCTCATCTGTAGGTGCAAATCCAGATTAGCTGCTGTCCTTTTGTAACAAAACATGTGTTTTGCCGTTTCTTATCTGCTCACCTCACATATATGTAGAAGGCTTGTGGAGCCAACAGTGTGAAAATGTAACCAAATTAAAAAAATCCTTTGCAATAACATTTCATTATTAATTACATTTAATATCAAGGTGTTTATGTAATTTAATGTAAAAGGGGACACATTTGTTTAGTTTAAAAAGTCTTCTTAAAGGGACAAACATGCAAAAAGAAAATGCTCTAATATGTTACAGCATTTTACTATAGCACTGTTGCTGTCATATAACTGTGTCCCTGCCTGTCAGCTCCATAGTACCAATGTACCACTGGGAGCTAGCTGAACACCTCTGGTGAGCCAATGAAAAGAGACGTGTATGTAACCACCAATCACCAGTTAGCTCCTAGTAGTGCATTGTTGCTGCTTCGCATACACTACAAGTCCAAAAGTATATGTGCACCCCTACTAAGTATTTCTGCCATGCCCATTGCAAATAGGTGCATACAGTCTCCATAGACAAACACAGGCAGTTACAATAGGTCATACTGAAGAGCTCTATGACTTTAAACTTAGAACTGCTACAAAATCAATTTGTGAGATTTTTGCCCTACTAGATTTGCCTCGGTCAACTGTGTTATTATTAAGAAGTGGAAGTGTCTAGGAGCAACAAAGAGGTAGACCACGCAAATTCACAGAGTGCTGAAACGCGTAGCTAGTAAAAATCACCTATCATCTGCTGCATCATACACTATGGAGTTCCAAACTGCCTCTGGTAGCAACAGCAGCATAACTGTACATTGGAGCTTTGTTAAATGGTTTTATTGCTGAGCAGCTGTACGCAAGCCCTCTCATAAGTATCTCCACGAGTGTGAGCACAATGTAAAGGGGCGGAACTCTCCAGCACTGCAAGATCTCACTCATTTCTGTATCTGAACGAGAGACAAGCCCAGTTACACTTATACTTTGTATTTTATATATTACTTTACATTTCAGATTGGGTCCTTTCAGTATTATAATTAAAAGGGATATGAAACCCAATTGTTTTTTCTTTCATGATTCAGATAGAGCATGCAATTTTAAGTAACTTTCTTATTTGCTTCTATTATCAATTTGTCTTCGTTCTCTTGGTATCTTTATTTGAAAAGCAGGAATGAAAGTTTAAGAGCAGCCCATTTTTGGATCAATACCTGGGTAGCACTTGCTGATTGGTGGCTAAATGTAGCCACCAATCAGCAAGCGCTACCCAGGGTGATGAACAAATTGCTGCACAAAGTAAAATCCCTGGTCCTGGCGAAATTTAAAGAGACCAGTACATCACACTAAAGTGCAAACAAATCCAGGGAGGCGAGGTCAAGGCACATACCGCTCTGTAAACCCATAATCGGAGCCAGTGTGCACAAACCTACCTGTGCACAAAATTGCAGTCTCCATAAAAAGTAAGGCCGCAGATTACTAAAAAAAAAAAGCAGTGTGGCTCCCCATAAAGTTCTAATCACTATTAATTATTATTATCATTTATTTGTATAGTGCCACCAAATACCATATCAATAGCAATCAGGGCTTTTTACGGACTGAGTCCCACAACTGCCTGCCCCCCTTAGGACAGTGCTGTCAGGTAAATAAGATGGGGGAACTCTCTATATCCAGTCCTATGGTTTAACTAACACTTAGCACTGTATAGAAGGCCACCCATGCTTGGCCAACAGGAAAAGAAAGCTTAGGAACTACCCAGCAACACCTGTGGCTGACCTGTGACAACTTCCACCAGAAGCATTATGTCACACAGTCAGTACTTCTCTTCCAAGAACTCTCTCTGAGAATAGAAATATCCATGTTGAATAAAACTTCTTAGCACCTCAGTCTTTGCCCTATCCTTGATGAGGCAAATAACTACTAAAGGGAGACAGAGAAGTAGGAGGACACAAAACTTTGGTGT